>NW_027526679.1:0-151465 GCF_052857255.1 Amblyomma americanum | reverse complement strand
AGAGAAAAAGTTTTGACGCGTGTCACAGGGACACTTGTAAAACCGATGTGTTCAGATTTAGCTCGTTTCGGTCTAAAACAGCTTGTTTCGCTGTTTTAAGCACGAATACATGCTTTTCGCGCAGTTATAGAAGAAAAAGTTTTGACGCGTATTGAGGGACACTTGTAAAACCGATGTGTTCAGATTTAGCTCATCTCGGTCTAAAACAGCTTGTTTCGTTGCTTTAAGCACGAACACATGCTTTTCGCGCAGTTATAGAAGGAAAAGTTTTGACGCGTATTAGAGACTTGTAAAACCGATGTGTTGTGATTTAGCTCGTTTCGGTCTAAAACAGCTTGTTTCGTTGTTTTAAGCACGAATACATGCTTTTCGCGCAGTTATAGAAGAAAAAGTTTTGACGCGTATTAGAGAGACTTGTAAAACCGATGTGTTGTGATTTAGCTCGTTTCTGTCTAAAACAGCTTGTTTCGTTGTATTAAGCACGAATACATGCTTTTTGCGCAGTTATAAGAGAAAACGTTTTGACGCGTATCACATGCACACTTGTAAAACCGATATGTTCAGATCTAGCTCGTTTTGGTCTAAAACAGCTTGTATCGTTGTATTAAGCACGAATACATGCTTTTCGCGCAGTTATAAGAGAAAAAGCTTTGAAGCGTATCAGAGGAAAACTTGTAAAACCGATGTGTTGTGATTTAGCTCGTTTCGGTCTAAAACAGCTTGTTTCGTTGTATTAAGCAAGAATACATGCTTTTCGCGCTGTTATAAGAGAAAACGTTTTGACGCGTGTCACAGGGACACTTGTAAAACCGATGTGTTCAGATTTAGCTCGTTTTGGTTTAAAACAGCTTGTTTCGTTGTGTTAAGCAAGAATACATGATTTTCGCGCTGTTATAAGAGAAAAAGTTTTGACGCGTGTCACAGGGACACTTGTAAAACCGATGTGTTCAGATCTAGCTCGTTTTGGTCTTAAACAGCTTGTTTCGTTGTATTAAGCACGAATACATGCTTTTCGCGTAGTTATAAGAGAAAAAGTTTTGACGCGTATTAGAGGGACACGTAAAACAGTTTTCAGATTGAGGTCATCTCAGTCTAAAACAGCTTTTTTTCGTTGTATTAATCACGAATACATGCTTTTCGCGCAGTTATAAGAGAAAAAGTTTTGACGCGTATCAGAGGAACACTTGTAAAACAGATGTGTTGTGATTTAGCTCGTTTCGGTCTAAAACAGCTTGTATCGTTGTATTACGCACGAATACAAGCTTTTCGCGCAGTTATAAGAGAAAAAGTTTTGACGCGTATCACGTGGATACTTGTAAAACCGATGTGTTATCATTTAGCTAGTTTCTTTCTAAAACAGCTTGTTTCGTTGTATTAAGCAAGAATACATGCTTTTCACGCAGTTATGAGAGAAAAAGTTTTGACGCGTGTCACAGGGACACATTTAAATCCGATGTGTTCAGATTTAGCTCGTTTCGGTCTAAAACAGCTTGTTTCGTTGTGTTAAGCAAGAATACATGATTTTCGCGCTGTTATAAGAGAAAAAGTTTTGACGCGTGTCACAGGGACACTTGTAAAACCGATGTGTTCAGATTTAGCTCGTTTCGGTCTAAAACAGCTTGTTTCGTTGGATTAAGCACGAATACATGCTTTTCGCGCAGTTATAAGAGAAAATGTTTTGACGCGTATCACGTGGATACTTGTAAAACCGATGTGTTCAGATATAGCTCGTTTTGGTATAAAACAGCTTGTTTCGTTGTTTTAGGCACGAATACATGCTTTTCGCGCAGTTATAGAAGGAAAAGTTCTGACGCGTATTAGAGACTTGTAAAACCGATGTGTTGTGATTTAGCTCGTTTCGGTCTAAAACAGCTTGTGTCGATGTTTTAAGCACGAATACATCTTTTCGCGCAGTTATTGAAGAAAACATTTTGACGCGTAATAGGGAGACTTGTAAAACCGATGTGTTGTGATTTAGCTCGTTTCGGTCTAAAACAGCTTGTTTCGTTGTATTAGGCACGAATACATGCTTTTCGCGCAGTTATAAACGAAAAAGTTTTGACGCGTATAAGAGGAAAACTTGTAAAACCGATGTGTTGTGATTTACCTCGTTTCGGTCTAAAACAGCTTGTTTCATTGGATTAATCACGAACACATGCTTTTCGCGCAGTTATAAGAGAAAAAGTTTTGACGCGTGTCACAAGAACACTTGTAAAACCGATGTGTTCAGATTTAGCTCGTTTGGGTGTAAAACAGCTTGTTTCGTTGTATTAAGCACGAATACATGCTTTTCGCGCAGTTTTAGAAGAAAAAGTTTTGACGCGTATTAGAGGGACACTTGTTAAAGTTTTCAGATTTAGGTCATCTCAATCTAAAACAGCTTTTTTCGTTGTATTAAGCACGAATACATGCTTTTCGCACAGTTATAAGAGAAAAAGTTTTGACGCGTATCAGAGGAACACTTGTAAAACCGATGTGTTGTGATTTAGCTCGTTTCGGTCTAAAACAGCTTGTTTCGTGGTATTAAGCACGAATACATGCTTTTCGCGCAGTTATAAGAGAAAAAGGTTTGACGCGTATCAGAGCAACACTTGTAAAACCGATGTGTTCAGATTTACCTCGTTTCGGTCCAAAACAGCTTGTTTTCGTTGGATTAAGCAGGAATACATGCTTTTCGCGCATTTATAAGAGAAAAAGTTTTGACGCGTATCACGTGGATACTTGTAAAACCGATGTGTTGTGATTTAGCTCGTTTCGGTCTAAAACAGCTTCTTTCGTTGTATTAAGCAAGAATACATGCTTTTCACGCAGTCATAAGAGAAAAAGTTTTGACGCGTATCAGAGGAAAACTTGTAAAACCGATGTGTTGTGATTTACCTCGTTTCTGTCTAAAACAGCTTGTTTCGTTGGATTAATCACGAACACATGCTTTTCGCGCTGTTATAAGAGAAAAAGTTTTGACGCGTGTCACAAGGACACTTGTAAAACCGATGTGTTCAGATTTAGCTCGATTCAGTCTAAAACAGCTTGTTTCGTTGTATTAAGCACGAATAAATGCTTTTCGCGCAGTTTTAGAAGAAAAAGTTTTGACGCGTATTAGAGGGACACTTGTTAAGTTTTCAGATTTAGGTCATCTCAGTCTAAAACAGCTTTTTTCGTTGCATTAAGCACGAATACATGCTTTTCGCACAGTTATAAGAGAAAAAGTTTTGACGCGTATCACAGGAACACTTGTAAAACCGATGTGTTTGTGATTTTGCTCGTTTCGGTCTAAAACAGCTTGTTTCGTTGTATTAAGCACGAATACAAGCTTTTCGCGCAGTTATAAGAGAAAAAGTTTTAACGCGTATCAGAGGAAAACTTGTAAAACCGATGTGTTGTGATTTAGCTCGTTTCGGTCTAAAACAGCTTGTTTCGTGGTATTAAGCACGAATACATGCTTTTCGCGCAGTTATAAGAGAAAAAGTTTTGACGCGTATCAGAGGAACACTTGTAAAACCGATGTGTTCAGATTTACCTCGTTTCGGTCTAAAACAGCTTGTTTCGTTGGACTAAGCAGGAATACCTGCTTTTCGCGCATTTATAAGAGAAAAAGTTTTGACGCGTATCACGTGGATACTTGTAAAACCGATGTGTTGTGATTTAGCTTGTTTCGGTCTAGAACAGCTTGTTTCGTTGTATTAAGCAAGAATACATGCTTTTCACGCAGTTATGAGAGAAAAAGTTGACGCGTATCACGTGGATACTTGTAAAACCGATGTTTTCAGATATAGCTCGTTTTGGTATAAAACAGCTTTTTTCGTTGTTTTAAGCACGAATACATGCTTTTCGCGCAGTTATAGAAGGAAAAGTTCTGACGCGTATTAGAGACTTGTAAAACCGATGTGTTGTGATTTAGCTCGTTTCGGTCTAAAACCGCTTGTTTCGATGTTTTAAGCACGAATACATCTTTTCGCGCAGTTATAGAAGAAAACATTTTGACGCGTAATAGGGAGACGTAAAACCGATGTGTTGTGATTTAGCTCGTTTCGGTATAAAACAGCTTGTTTCGTTGTATTAAGCACGAATACATGCTTTTCGCGCAGTTATAAGAGAAAAAGTTTTGACGCGTATCAGAGGAAAACATGTAAAACCGATGTGTTGTGATTTACCTCGTTTCGGTCTAAAACAGCTTGTTTCGTTGGAATAATCACGAACACATGCTTTTCGCGCAGTTTTAAGAGAAAAAGTTTTGACGCGTGTCACAAGGACACTTGTAAAACCGATGTGTTCAGATTTAGCTCGTTTCTGTCTAAAACAGCTTGTTTCGTTGTATTAAGCACGAATACATGCTTTTCGCGCAGTTTTAGAAGAAAAAGTTTTGACGCGTTTTAGAGGGACACTAGTTAAAGTTTTCAGATTTAGGTCATCTCAGTCTAAAACAACTTTTTTCGTTGTATTAAGCACGAATACATGCTTTTCGCACAGTTATAAGAGAAAAAGTTTTGACGCGTATCAGAGGAACACTTGTAAAACCGATGTGTTGTGATTTAGCTCGTTTCGGTCTAAAACAGCTTGTTTCGTTGTATTAAGCACGAATACAAGCTTTTCGCGCAGTTATAAGAGAAAAAGTTTTGACGCGTATCAGAGGAAAACTTGTAAAACCGATGTGTTGTGATTTACCTCGTTTCGGTCTAAAACAGCTTGTTTCGTTGGAATAATCACGAACACATGCTTTTCGCGCAGTTTTAAGAGAAAAAGTTTTGACGCGTGTCACAAGGACACTTGTAAAACCGATGTGTTCAGATTTACCTCGTTTCGGTCTAAAATAGCTTGTTTCGTTGGATTAAGCAGGAATACATGCTTTTCGCGCATTTATAAGAGAAAAGTTTTGACGCGTATCACGTGGATACTTGTAAAACCGATGTGTTGTGATTTAGCTCGTTTCGGTCTAAAACAGCTTGTTTCGTTGTATTAAGCAAGAATACATGCTTTTCACGCAGTTATGAGAGAAAAAGTTTTGACGCGTGTCACAGGAACACTTGTAAAACCGATGTGTTCAGATTTAGCTCGTTTCGGTCTAAAACAGCTTGTTTCGTTGTATTAAGCACGAATACATGCTTTTCGCGCAGTTATAAGAGAAAAAGTTGACGCGTATCACGTGGATACTTGTAAAACCGATGTGTTATCATTTAGCTAGTTTCTTTCTAAAACAGCTTGTTTCGTTGTATTAAGCAAGAATACATGCTTTTCACGCAGTTATGAGAGAAAAAGTTTTGACGCGTGTCACAGGGACACATTTAAATCCGATGTGTTCAGATTTAGCTCGTTTCGGTCTAAAACAGCTTGTTTCGTTGTGTTAAGCAAGAATACATGATTTTCGCGCTGTTATAAGAGAAAAAGTTTTTATGCGTGTCACAGGGACACTTGTAAAACCGATGTGTTCAGATTTAGCTCGTTTCGGTCTAAAACAGCTTGTTTCGTTGGATTAAGCACGAATACATGCTTTTCGCGCAGTTATAAGAGAAAATGTTTTGACGCGTATCACGTGGATACTTGTAAAACCGATGTGTTCAGATATAGCTCGTTTTGGTATAAAACAGCTTGTTTCGTTGTTTTAGGCACGAATACATGCTTTTCGCGCAGTTATAGAAGGAAAAGTTCTGACGCGTATTAGAGACTTGTAAAACCGATGTGTTGTGATTTAGCTCGTTTCGGTCTAAAACAGCTTGTGTCGATGTTTTAAGCACGAATACATCTCTTCGCGCAGTTATAGAAGAAAACATTTTGACGCGTAATAGGGAGACTTGTAAAACCGATGTGTTGTGATTTAGCTCGTTTCGGTCTAAAACAGCTTGTTTCGTTGTATTAGGCACGAATACATGCTTTTCGCGCAGTTATAAACGAAAAAGTTTTGACGCGTATAAGAGGAAAACTTGTAAAACCGATGTGTTGTGATTTACCTCGTTTCGGTCTAAAACAGCTTGTTTCGTTGGATTAATCACGAACACATGCTTTTCGCGCAGTTATAAGAGAAAAAGTTTTGACGCGTGTCACAAGAACACTTGTAAAACCGATGTGTTCAGATTTAGCTCGTTTGGGTGTAAAACAGCTTGTTTCGTTGTATTAAGCACGAATACATGCTTTTCGCGCAGTTTTAGAAGAAAAAGTTTTGACGCGTATTTGAGGGACACTTGTTAAAGTTTTCAGATTTAGGTCCTCTCAATCTAAAACAGCTTTTTTCGTTGTATTAAGCACGAATACATGCTTTTCGCACAGTTATAAGAGAAAAAGTTTTGACGCGTATCAGAGGAACACTTGTAAAACCGATGTGTTGTGATTTAGCTCGTTTCGGTCTAAAACAGCTTGTTTCGTTGTATTAAGCAAGAATACATGCTTTTCGCGCTGTTATAAGAGAAAACGTTTTGACGCGTGTCACAGGGACACTTGTAAAACCGATGTGTTCAGATTTAGCTCGTTTCGGTCTAAAACAGCTTGTTTCGTTGTGTTAAGCAAGAATACATAATTTTCGCGCTGTTATAAGAGAAAAAGTTTTGACGCGTGTCACAGGGACACTTGTAAAACCGATGTGTTCAGATTTAGCTCGTTTCGGTCTAAAACAGCTTGTTTCGCTGTTTTAAGCACGAATACATGCTTTTCGCGCAGTTATAGAAGAAAAAGTTTTGACGCGTATTGAGGGACACTTGTAAAACCGATGTGTTCAGATTTAGCTCATCTCGGTCTAAAACAGCTTGTTTCGTTGCTTTAAGCACGAACACATGCTTTTCGCGCAGTTATAGAAGGAAAAGTTTTGACGCGTATTAGAGACTTGTAAAACCGATGTGTTGTGATTTAGCTCGTTTCGGTCTAAAACAGCTTGTTTCGTTGTTTTAAGCACGAATACATGCTTTTCGCGCAGTTATAGAAGAAAAAGTTTTGACGCGTATTAGAGAGACTTGTAAAACCGATGTGTTGTGATTTAGCTCGTTTCTGTCTAAAACAGCTTGTTTCGTTGTATTAAGCACGAATACATGCTTTTTGCGCAGTTATAAGAGAAAACGTTTTGACGCGTATCACATGCACACTTGTAAAACCGATATGTTCAGATCTAGCTCGTTTTGGTCTAAAACAGCTTGTATCGTTGTATTAAGCACGAATACATGCTTTTCGCGCAGTTATAAGAGAAAAAGCTTTGAAGCGTATCAGAGGAAAACTTGTAAAACCGATGTGTTGTGATTTAGCTCGTTTCGGTCTAAAACAGCTTGTTTCGTTGTATTAAGCAAGAATACATGCTTTTCGCGCTGTTATAAGAGAAAACGTTTTGACGCGTGTCACAGGGACACTTGTAAAACCGATGTGTTCAGATTTAGCTCGTTTTGGTTTAAAACAGCTTGTTTCGTTGTGTTAAGCAAGAATACATGATTTTCGCGCTGTTATAAGAGAAAAAGTTTTGACGCGTGTCACAGGGACACTTGTAAAACCGATGTGTTCAGATCTAGCTCGTTTTGGTCTAAAACAGCTTGTTTCGTTGTATTAAGCACGAATACATGCTTTTCGCGTAGTTATAAGAGAAAAAGTTTTGACGCGTATTAGAGGGACACGTAAAACAGTTTTCAGATTGAGGTCATCTCAGTCTAAAACAGCTTTTTTCGTTGTATTATTCACGAATACATGCTTTTCGCGCAGTTATAAGAGAAAAAGTTTTGACGCGTATCAGAGGAACACTTGTAAAACAGATGTGTTGTGATTTAGCTCGTTTCGGTCTAAAACAGCTTGTATCGTTGTATTACGCACGAATACAAGCTTTTCGCGCAGTTATAAGAGAAAAAGTTTTGACGCGTATCACGTGGATACTTGTAAAACCGATGTGTTATCATTTAGCTAGTTTCTTTCTAAAACAGCTTGTTTCGTTGTATTAAGCAAGAATACATGCTTTTCACGCAGTTATGAGAGAAAAAGTTTTGACGCGTGTCACAGGGACACATTTAAATCCGATGTGTTCAGATTTAGCTCGTTTCGGTCTAAAACAGCTTGTTTCGTTGTGTTAAGCAAGAATACATGATTTTCGCGCTGTTATAAGAGAAAAAGTTTTGACGCGTGTCACAGGGACACTTGTAAAACCGATGTGTTCAGATTTAGCTCGTTTCGGTCTAAAACAGCTTGTTTCGTTGGATTAAGCACGAATACATGCTTTTCGCGCAGTTATAAGAGAAAATGTTTTGACGCGTATCACGTGGATACTTGTAAAACCGATGTGTTCAGATATAGCTCGTTTTGGTATAAAACAGCTTGTTTCGTTGTTTTAGGCACGAATACATGCTTTTCGCGCAGTTATAGAAGGAAAAGTTCTGACGCGTATTAGAGACTTGTAAAACCGATGTGTTGTGATTTAGCTCGTTTCGGTCTAAAACAGCTTGTGTCGATGTTTTTAAGCACGAATACATCTTTTCGCGCAGTTATAGAAGAAAACATTTTGACGCGTAATAGGGAGACTTGTAAAACCGATGTGTTGTGATTTAGCTCGTTTCGGTCTAAAACAGCTTGTTTCGTTGTATTAGGCACGAATACATGCTTTTCGCGCAGTTATAAACGAAAAAGTTTTGACGCGTATAAGAGGAAAACTTGTAAAACCGATGTGTTGTGATTTACCTCGTTTCGGTCTAAAACAGCTTGTTTCATTGGATTAATCACGAACACATGCTTTTCGCGCAGTTATAAGAGAAAAAGTTTTGACGCGTGTCACAAGAACACTTGTAAAACCGATGTGTTCAGATTTAGCTCGTTTGGGTGTAAAACAGCTTGTTTCGTTGTATTAAGCACGAATACATGCTTTTCGCGCAGTTTTAGAAGAAAAAGTTTTGACGCGTATTAGAGGGACACTTGTTAAAGTTTTCAGATTTAGGTCATCTCAATCTAAAACAGCTTTTTTCGTTGTATTAAGCACGAATACATGCTTTTCGCACAGTTATAAGAGAAAAAGTTTTGACGCGTATCAGAGGAACACTTGTAAAACCGATGTGTTGTGATTTAGCTCGTTTCGGTCTAAAACAGCTGTTTCGTTGTATTAAGCACGAATACAAGCTTTTCGCGCAGTTATAAGAGAAAAAGTTTTGACGCGTATCAGAGAAAAACTTGTAAAACCGATGTGTTGTGATTTAGCTCGTTTCGGTCTAAAACAGCTTGTTTCGTCGTATTAAGCACGAATACATGCTTTTCGCGCAGTTATAAGAGAAAAAGTTTTGACGCGTATCAGAGCAACACTTGTAAAACCGATGTGTTCAGATTTACCTCGTTTCGGTCCAAAACAAACAGCTTGTTTCGTTGGATTAAGCAGGAATACATGCTTTTCGCGCATTTATAAGAGAAAAAGTTTTGACGCGTATCACGTGGATACTTGTAAAACCGATGTGTTGTGATTTAGCTCGTTTCGGTCTAAAACAGCTTCTTTCGTTGTATTAAGCAAGAATACATGCTTTTCACGCAGTCATAAGAGAAAAAGTTTTGACGCGTATCAGAGGAAAACTTGTAAAACCGATGTGTTGTGATTTACCTCGTTTCTGTCTAAAACAGCTTGTTTCGTTGGATTAATCACGAACACATGCTCTTCGCGCTGTTATAAGAGAAAAAGTTTTGACGCGTGTCACAAGGACACTTGTAAAACCGATGTGTTCAGATTTAGCTCGATTCAGTCTAAAACAGCTTGTTTCGTTGTATTAAGCACGAATAAATGCTTTTCGCGCAGTTTTAGAAGAAAAAGTTTTGACGCGTATTAGAGGGACACTTGTTAAGTTTTCAGATTTAGGTCATCTCAGTCTAAAACAGCTTTTTTCGTTGCATTAAGCACGAATACATGCTTTTCGCACAGTTATAAGAGAAAAAGTTTTGACGCGTATCACAGGAACACTTGTAAAACCGATGTGTTGTGATTTTGCTCGTTTCGGTCTAAAACAGCTTGTTTCGTTGTATTAAGCACGAATACAAGCTTTTCGCGCAGTTATAAGAGAAAAAGTTTTAACGCGTATCAGAGGAACACTTGTAAAACCGATGTGTTCAGATTTACCTCGTTTCGGTCTAAAACAGCTTGTTTCGTTGGACTAAGCAGGAATACCTGCTTTTCGCGCATTTATAAGAGAAAAACTTTTGACGAGTATCACGTGGATACTTGTAAAACCGATGTGTTGTGATTTAGCTTGTTTCGGTCTAAAACAGCTTGTTTCGTTGTATTAAGCAAGAATACATGCTTTTCACGCAGTTATGAGAGAAAAAGTTGACGCGTATCACGTGGATACTTGTAAAACCGATGTTTTCAGATATAGCTCGTTTTGTATAAAACAGCTTTTTTCGTTGTTTTAAGCACGAATACATGCTTTTCGCGCAGTTATAGAAGGAAAAGTTCTGACGCGTATTAGAGACTTGTAAAACCGATGTGTTGTGATTTAGCTCGTTTCGGTCTAAAACCGCTTGTTTCGATGTTTTAAGCACGAATACATCTTTTCGCGCAGTTATAGAAGAAAACATTTTGACGCGTAATAGGGAGACGTAAAACCGATGTGTTGTGATTTAGCTCGTTTCGGTATAAAACAGCTTGTTTCGTTGTATTAAGCACGAATACATGCTTTTCGCGCAGTTATAAGAGAAAAAGTTTTGACGCGTATCAGAGGAAAACATGTAAAACCGATGTGTTGTGATTTACCTCGTTTCGGTCTAAAACAGCTTGTTTCGTTGGAATAATCACGAACACATGCTTTTCGCGCAGTTTTAAGAGAAAAAGTTTTGACGCGTGTCACAAGGGACACTTGTAAAACCGATGTGTTCAGATTTAGCTCGTTTCTGTCTAAAACAGCTTGTTTCGTTGTATTAAGCACGAATACATGCTTTTCGCGCAGTTTCGCGCAGAAAAAGTTTTGACGCGTATCACGTGGATACTTGTAAAACCGATGTGTTGTGATTTAGCTCGTTTCGGTCTAAAACAGCTTGTTTCGTTGTATTAAGCAAGAATACATGCTTTTCACGCAGTTATGAGAGAAAAAGTTTTGACGCGTGTCACAGGAACACTTGTAAAACCGATGTGTTCAGATTTAGCTCGTTTCGGTCTAAAACAGCTTGTTTCGTTGTATTAAGCACGAATACATGCTTTTCGCGCAGTTATAAGAGAAAAAGTTGACGCGTACCTCGTGGATACTTGTAAAACCGATGTGTTCAGATATAGTTCGTTTTGGTATAAAACAGCTTATTTCGTTGTTTTAAGCACGAATACAAGCCTTTCGCGCAGTTATAGAAGAAAAAGTTTTGACGCGTATTGAGGGACACTTGTAAAACCGATGTGTTCAGATTTAGCTCATCTCGGTCTAAAACAGCTTGTTTCGTTGTTTTAAGCACGAATACATGCTTTTTCGCGCAGTTATAAGAGAAAAAGTTTTGACGCGTATCAGAGGAACACTTGTAAAACCGATGTGTTGTGATTTAGCTCGTTTCAGACTAAAACAGCTTGTTTCGTTGTTTTAAGCACGAATACATGCTTTTCGCGCAGTTATAAGAGAAAAAGTTTAGACGCGTATCAGGGGAACACTTGTAAAACCGATGTGTTGTGATTTAGCTCGTTTCGGTCTAAAACAGCTTGTTTCGTTGTATTAAGCAAGAATACATGCTTTTCGCGCTGTTATAAGAAAAAACGTTTTGACGCGTGTCACAGGGACACTTGTAAAACCGATGTGTTCTGATTTAGCTCGTTTCGGTCTAAAACAGCTTGTTTCGTTGTATTAAGCACGAGTACATGCTTTTCGCGCAGTTATAAGAGAAAAAGTTTTGACGCGTATCAGAGGAACACTTGTAAAACCGATGTGTTCAGATTTACCTCGTTTCGGTCTAAAACAGCTTGTTTCGTTGGATTAAGCAGGAATACATGCTTTTCGCGCACTTATAAGAGAAAAAGTTTTGACGCGTATCACGTGGATACTTCTAAAACCGATGTGTTGTGATTTAGCTCGTTTCGGTCTAAAACAGCTTGTTTCGTTGTATTAAGCAAGAATACATGCTTTTCACGCAGTTATGAGAGAAAAAGTTTTGACGCGTGTCACAGGGACACTTGTAAATCCGATGTGTTCAGATTTAGCTCGTTTCGGTCTAAAACAGCTTGTTTCGTTGTATTAAGCACGAATACATGCTTTTCGCGCAGTTATAAGAGAAAAAGTTGACGCGTATCACGTGGATACTTGTAAAACCGATGTGTTCAGATATAGCTCGTTTTGGTATAAAACAGCCTGTTTCGTTGTTTTAAGCACGAATACATGCTTTTCGCGCAGTTATAGAAGAAAAAGTTTTGACGCGTATTGAGGGACACTTGTAAAACCGATGTGTTCAGATTTAGCTCATCTCGGTCTAAAACAGCTTATTTCGTTGTTTTAAGCACGAATACAAGCCTTTCGCGCAGTTATAGAAGAAAAAGTTTTGACGCGTATTGAGGGACACTTGTAAAACCGATGTGTTCAGATTTAGCTCATCTCGGTCTAAAACAGCTTGTTTCGTTGTTTTAAGCACGAATACATGCTTTTCGCGCAGTTATAAGAGAAAAAGTTTTGACGCGTATCAGAGGAACACTTGTAAAACCGATGTGTTGTGATTTAGCTCGTTTCAGACTAAAACAGCTTGTTTCGTTGTTTTAAGCACGAATACATGCTTTTCGCGCAGTTATAAGAGAAAAAGTTTAGACGCGTATCAGGGGAACACTTGTAAAACCGATGTGTTGTGATTTAGCTCGTTTCGGTCTAAAACAGCTTGTTTCGTTGTATTAAGCAAGAATACATGCTTTTCGCGCTGTTATAAGAAAAAACGTTTTGACGCGTGTCACAGGGACACTTGTAAAACCGATGTGTTCTGATTTAGCTCGTTTCGGTCTAAAACAGGCTTGTTTCGTTGTATTAAGCACGAGTACATGCTTTTCGGCGCAGTTATAAGAGAAAAAGTTTTGACGCGTATCAGAGGAACACTTGTAAAACCGATGTGTTCAGATTTACCTCGTTTCGGTCTAAAACAGCTTGTTTCGTTGGATTAAGCAGGAATACATGCTTTTCGCGCACTTATAAGAGAAAAAGTTTTGACGCGTATCACGTGGATACTTCTAAAACCGATGTGTTGTGATTTAGCTCGTTTCGGTCTAAAACAGCTTGTTTCGTTGTATTAAGCAAGAATACATGCTTTTCACGCAGTTATGAGAGAAAAAGTTTTGACGCGTGTCACAGGGACACTTGTAAATCCGATGTGTTCAGATTTAGCTCGTTTCGGTCTAAAACAGCTTGTTTCGTTGTATTAAGCACGAATACATGCTTTTCGCGCAGTTATAAGAGAAAAAGTTGACGCGTATCACGTGGATACTTGTATAAACCGATGTGTTCAGATATAGCTCGTTTTGGTATAAAACAGCCTGTTTCGTTGGTTTTAAGCACGAATACATGCTTTTCGCGCAGTTATAGAAGAAAAAGTTTTGACGCGTATTGAGGGACACTTGTAAAACCGATGTGTTCAGATTAGCTCATCTCGGTCTAAACAGCTTGTTTCGTTGTTTTAAGCACGAATACATGCTTTTCGCGCAGTTATAAGAGAAAAAGTTTTGACGCGTATCAGAGGCACACTTGTAAAAGCGATGTGTTGTGATTTCGCTCGTTTCAGACTAAAACAGCTTGTTTCGTTGTTTTAAGCACGAATACATGCTTTTCGCGCAGTTATGAGACAAAGTTTAGACGTGTATCAGGGGAACACTTGTAAAACCGGTGTTGTGATTTAGCTCGTTTCAGACTAAAACAGCTTGTTTCGTTGTTTTAAGCACGAATACATGCTTTTCGCGCAGTTATGAGACAAAGTTTAGACGCGTATCAGAGGAACACTTGTAAAACCGATGTGTTCAGATTTACCTCGTTTCGGTCTAAAACAGCTTGTTTCGTTGTATTAAGCAAGAATACATGCTTTTCACGCAGTTATGAGAGAAAAAGTTTTGACGCGTGTCACAGGGACACTTGTAAAACCGATGTGTTCAGATTTAGCTCGTTTCGGTCTAAAACAGCTTGTTTCGTTGTATTAAGCACGAATACATGCTTTTCGCGCAGTTTTAGAAGAAAAAGTTTTGACGCCTATTAGAGGGGCACTTGTTAAAGTTTTCAGATTTAGGTCATCTCAGTCTAAAACAGCTTTTTTCGTGTTATTAAGCACGAATACATGCTTTTCGCACAGTTATAAGAGAAAAAGTTTTGACGCGTATCAGAGGAACACTTGTAAAACCGATATGTTGTGATTTAGCTCGTTTCGGTCTAAAACAGCTTGTTTCGTTGTATTAGGCACGAATACAAGCTTTTCGCGCAGTTATAAGAGAAAAAGTTTTGACGCGTATCAGAGGAAAACTTGTAAAACCGATGTGTTGTGATTTAGCTCGTTTCGGTCTAAAACAGCTTGTTTCGTGGTATTAAGCACGAATACATGCTTTTCGCGCAGTTATAAAAGAAAAAGTTTTGACGCGTATCAGAGGAACACTTGTAAAACCGATGTGTTCAGATTTAGCTCGTTTCGGTCTAAAACAGCTTGTTTCGTTGTATTAAGCACGAATACATGCTTTTCGCGCAGTTATAAGAGAAAAAGTTGACGCGTATCAAGTGGATACTTGTAAAACCGATGTGTTCAGATATAGCTCGTTTTGGTATAAAACAGCTTGTTTCGTTGTTTTAAGCACGAATACATGCTTTTCGCGCAGTTATAAGAGAAAAAGTTTTGACGCGTATCAGAGGAACACTTGTAAAAGCGATGTGTTGTGATTTCGCTCGTTTCAGACTAAAACAGCTTGTTTCGTTGTTTTAAGCACGAATACATGCTTTTCGCGCAGTTATGAGACAAAGTTTAGACGCGTATCAGGGGAACACTTGTAAAACCGATGTGTTGTGATTTAGCTCGTTTCGGTCTAAAACAGCTTGTTTCGTTGTATTAAGCAAGAATACATGCTTTTCGCGCTGTTATAAGAGAAAACGTTTTGACGCGTGTCACAGAGACACTTGTAAAACCGATGTGTTCAGATTTAGCTCGTTTCGGTCTAAAACAGCTTGTTTCGTTGGATTAAGCACGAATACATGCTTTTCGCGCAGTTATAAAAGAAAAAGTTTTGACGCGTATTAGAGGTACACTTGTAAAACCGATGTGTTGTGATTTAGCTCGTTTCGGACTAAAACAGCTTGTTTCGTTGTTTTAAGCACGAATACATGCTTTTCGCGCAGTTATAGAAGAAAAAGTTTTGACGCGTATTGAGGGACACTTGTAAAACCGATGTGTTCAGATTTAGCTCATCTCGGTCTAAAACAGCTTGTTTCGTTGTTTTTAGCACGAATACATGCTTTTCGCGCAGTTATAAGTGAAAACGTTTTGACGCGTATCAGAGGAACACTTGTAAAACCGATGTGTTGTGATTTAGCTCGTTTCAGACTAAAACAGCTTGTTTCGTTGTTTTAAGCACGAATACATGCTTTTCGCGCAGTTATAAGAGAAAAAGTTTAGACGCGTATCAGGGGAACACTTGTAAAACCGATGTGTTGTGATTTAGCTCGTTTCGGTCTAAAACAGCTTGTTTCGTTGTATTAAGCAAGAATACATGCTTTTCGCGCTGTTATAAGAAAAAACGTTTTGACGCGTGTCACAGGGACACTTGTAAAACCGATGTGTTCTGATTTAGCTCGTTTCGGTCTAAAACAGCTTGTTTCGTTGTATTAAGCACGAGTACATGCTTTTCGCGCAGTTATAAGAGAAAAAGTTTTGACGCGTATCAGAGGAACACTTGTAAAACCGATGTGTTCAGATTTACCTCGTTTCGGTCTAAAACAGCTTGTTTCGTTGGATTAAGCAGGAATACATGCTTTTCGCGCACTTATAAGAGAAAAAGTTTTGACGCGTATCACGTGGATACTTCTAAAACCGATGTGTTGTGATTTAGCTCGTTTCGGTCTAAAACAGCTTGTTTCGTTGTATTAAGCAAGAATACATGCTTTTCACGCAGTTATGAGAGAAAAAGTTTTGACGCGTGTCACAGGGACACTTGTAAATCCGATGTGTTCAGATTTAGCTCGTTTCGGTCTAAAACAGCTTGTTTCGTTGTATTAAGCACGAATACATGCTTTTCGCGCAGTTATAAGAGAAAAAGTTGACGCGTATCACGTGGATACTTGTAAAACCGATGTGTTCAGATATAGCTCGTTTTGGTATAAAACAGCCTGTTTCGTTGTTTTAAGCACGAATACATGCTTTTCGCGCAGTTATAGAAGAAAAAGTTTTGACGCGTATTGAGGGACACTTGTAAAACCGATGTGTTCAGATTTAGCTCATCTCGGTCTAAAACAGCTTATTTCGTTGTTTTAAGCACGAATACAAGCCTTTCGCGCAGTTATAGAAGAAAAAGTTTTGACGCGTATTGAGGGACACTTGTAAAACCGATGTGTTCAGATTTAGCTCATCTCGGTCTAAAACAGCTTGTTTCGTTGTTTTAAGCACGAATACATGCTTTTCGCGCAGTTATAAGAGAAAAAGTTTTGACGCGTATCAGAGGAACACTTGTAAAACCGATGTGTTGTGATTTAGCTCGTTTCAGACTAAAACAGCTTGTTTCGTTGTTTTAAGCACGAATACATGCTTTTCGCGCAGTTATAAGAGAAAAAGTTTAGACGCGTATCAGGGGAACACTTGTAAAACCGATGTGTTGTGATTTAGCTCGTTTCGGTCTAAAACAGCTTGTTTCGTTGTATTAAGCAAGAATACATGCTTTTCGCGCTGTTATAAGAAAAAACGTTTTGACGCGTGTCACAGGGACACTTGTAAAACCGATGTGTTCTGATTTAGCTCGTTTCGGTCTAAAACAGCTTGTTTCGTTGTATTAAGCACGAGTACATGCTTTTCGCGCAGTTATAAGAGAAAAAGTTTTGACGCGTATCAGAGGAACACTTGTAAAACCGATGTGTTCAGATTTACCTCGTTTCGGTCTAAAACAGCTTGTTTCGTTGGATTAAGCAGGAATACATGCTTTTCGCGCACTTATAAGAGAAAAAGTTTTGACGCGTATCACGTGGATACTTCTAAAACCGATGTGTTGTGATTTAGCTCGTTTCGGTCTAAAACAGCTTGTTTCGTTGTATTAAGCAAGAATACATGCTTTTCACGCAGTTATGAGAGAAAAAGTTTTGACGCGTGTCACAGGGACACTTGTAAATCCGATGTGTTCAGATTTAGCTCGTTTCGGTCTAAAACAGCTTGTTTCGTTGTATTAAGCACGAATACATGCTTTTCGCGCAGTTATAAGAGAAAAAGTTGACGCGTACCTCGTGGATACTTGTAAAACCGATGTGTTCAGATATAGTTCGTTTTGGTATAAAACAGCTTATTTCGTTGTTTTAAGCACGAATACAAGCCTTTCGCGCAGTTATAGAAGAAAAAGTTTTGACGCGTATTGAGGGACACTTGTAAAACCGATGTGTTCAGATTTAGCTCATCTCGGTCTAAAACAGCTTGTTTCGTTGTTTTAAGCACGAATACATGCTTTTCGCGCAGTTATAAGAGAAAAAGTTTTGACGCGTATCAGAGGAACACTTGTAAAACCGATGTGTTGTGATTTAGCTCGTTTCAGACTAAAACAGCTTGTTTCGTTGTTTTAAGCACGAATACATGCTTTTCGCGCAGTTATAAGAGAAAAAGTTTAGACGCGTATCAGGGGAACACTTGTAAAACCGATGTGTTGTGATTTAGCTCGTTTCGGTCTAAAACAGCTTGTTTCGTTGTATTAAGCAAGAATACATGCTTTTCGCGCTGTTATAAGAAAAAACGTTTTGACGCGTGTCACAGGGACACTTGTAAAACCGATGTGTTCTGATTTAGCTCGTTTCGGTCTAAAACAGCTTGTTTCGTTGTATTAAGCACGAGTACATGCTTTTCGCGCAGTTATAAGAGAAAAAGTTTTGACGCGTATCAGAGGAACACTTGTAAAACCGATGTGTTCAGATTTACCTCGTTTCGGTCTAAAACAGCTTGTTTCGTTGGATTAAGCAGGAATACATGCTTTTCGCGCACTTATAAGAGAAAAAGTTTTGACGCGTATCACGTGGATACTTCTAAAACCGATGTGTTGTGATTTAGCTCGTTTCGGTCTAAAACAGCTTGTTTCGTTGTATTAAGCAAGAATACATGCTTTTCACGCAGTTATGAGAGAAAAAGTTTTGACGCGTGTCACAGGGACACTTGTAAATCCGATGTGTTCAGATTTAGCTCGTTTCGGTCTAAAACAGCTTGTTTCGTTGTATTAAGCACGAATACATGCTTTTCGCGCAGTTATAAGAGAAAAAGTTGACGCGTATCACGTGGATACTTGTAAAACCGATGTGTTCAGATATAGCTCGTTTTGGTATAAAACAGCCTGTTTCGTTGTTTTAAGCACGAATACATGCTTTTCGCGCAGTTATAGAAGAAAAAGTTTTGACGCGTATTGAGGGACACTTGTAAAACCGATGTGTTCAGATTTAGCTCATCTCGGTCTAAAACAGCTTATTTCGTTGTTTTAAGCACGAATACAAGCCTTTCGCGCAGTTATAGAAGAAAAAGTTTTGACGCGTATTGAGGGACACTTGTAAAACCGATGTGTTCAGATTTAGCTCATCTCGGTCTAAAACAGCTTGTTTCGTTGTTTTAAGCACGAATACATGCTTTTCGCGCAGTTATAAGAGAAAAAGTTTTGACGCGTATCAGAGGAACACTTGTAAAACCGATGTGTTGTGATTTAGCTCGTTTCAGACTAAAACAGCTTGTTTCGTTGTTTTAAGCACGAATACATGCTTTTCGCGCAGTTATAAGAGAAAAAGTTTAGACGCGTATCAGGGGAACACTTGTAAAACCGATGTGTTGTGATTTAGCTCGTTTCGGTCTAAAACAGCTTGTTTCGTTGTATTAAGCAAGAATACATGCTTTTCGCGCTGTTATAAGAAAAAACGTTTTGACGCGTGTCACAGGGACACTTGTAAAACCGATGTGTTCTGATTTAGCTCGTTTCGGTCTAAAACAGCTTGTTTCGTTGTATTAAGCACGAGTACATGCTTTTCGCGCAGTTATAAGAGAAAAAGTTTTGACGCGTATCAGAGGAACACTTGTAAAACCGATGTGTTCAGATTTACCTCGTTTCGGTCTAAAACAGCTTGTTTCGTTGGATTAAGCAGGAATACATGCTTTTCGCGCACTTATAAGAGAAAAAGTTTTGACGCGTATCACGTGGATACTTCTAAAACCGATGTGTTGTGATTTAGCTCGTTTCGGTCTAAAACAGCTTGTTTCGTTGTATTAAGCAAGAATACATGCTTTTCACGCAGTTATGAGAGAAAAAGTTTTGACGCGTGTCACAGGGACACTTGTAAATCCGATGTGTTCAGATTTAGCTCGTTTCGGTCTAAAACAGCTTGTTTCGTTGTATTAAGCACGAATACATGCTTTTCGCGCAGTTATAAGAGAAAAAGTTGACGCGTATCACGTGGATACTTGTAAAACCGATGTGTTCAGATATAGCTCGTTTTGGTATAAAACAGCCTGTTTCGTTGTTTTAAGCACGAATACATGCTTTTCGCGCAGTTATAGAAGAAAAAGTTTTGACGCGTATTGAGGGACACTTGTAAAACCGATGTGTTCAGATTTAGCTCATCTCGGTCTAAAACAGCTTGTTTCGTTGTTTTAAGCACGAATACATGCTTTTCGCGCAGTTATAAGAGAAAAAGTTTTGACGCGTATCAGAGGCACACTTGTAAAAGCGATGTGTTGTGATTTCGCTCGTTTCAGACTAAAACAGCTTGTTTCGTTGTTTTAAGCACGAATACATGCTTTTCGCGCAGTTATGAGACAAAGTTTAGACGTGTATCAGGGGAACACTTGTAAAACCGGTGTTGTGATTTAGCTCGTTTCAGACTAAAACAGCTTGTTTTCGTTGTTTTAAGCACGCATACATGCTTTTCGCGCAGTTATGAGACAAAGTTTAGACGCGTATCAGAGGAACACTTGTAAAACCGATGTGTTCAGATTTACCTCGTTTCGGTCTAAAACAGCTTGTTTCGTTGTATTAAGCAAGAATACATGCTTTTCACGCAGTTATGAGAGAAAAAGTTTTGACGCGTGTCACAGGGACACTTGTAAAACCGATGTGTTCAGATTTAGCTCGTTTCGGTCTAAACAGCTTGTTTCGTTGTATTAAGCACGAATACATGCTTTTCGCGCAGTTTTAGAAGAAAAAGTTTTGACGCCTATTAGAGGGGCACTTGTTAAAGTTTTCAGATTTAGGTCATCTCAGTCTAAAACAGCTTTTTTCGTGTTATTAAGCACGAATACATGCTTTTCGCACAGTTATAAGAGAAAAAGTTTTGACGCGTATCAGAGGAACACTTGTAAAACCGATATGTTGTGATTTAGCTCGTTTCGGTCTAAAACAGCTTGTTTCGTTGTATTAGGCACGAATACAAGCTTTCGCGCAGTTATAAGAGAAAAAGTTTTGACGCGTATCAGAGGAAAACTTGTAAAACCGATGTGTTGTGATTTAGCTCGTTTCGGTCTAAAACAGCTTGTTTCGTGGTATTAAGCACGAATACATGCTTTTCGCGCAGTTATAAAAGAAAAAGTTTTGACGCGTATCAGAGGAACACTTGTAAAACCGATGTGTTCAGATTTAGCTCGTTTCGGTCTAAAACAGCTTGTTTCGTTGTATTAAGCACGAATACATGCTTTTCGCGCAGTTATAAGAGAAAAGTTGACGCGTATCAAGTGGATACTTGTAAAACCGATGTGTTCAGATATAGCTCGTTTTGGTATAAAACAGCTTGTTTCGTTGTTTTAAGCACGAATACAAGCCTTTCGCGCAGTTATAGAAGAAAAAGTTCTGACGCGTATTGAGGGACACTTGTAAAACCGATGTGTTCAGATTTAGCTCATCTCGGTCTAAACAGCTTGTTTCGTTGTTTTTAGCACGAATACATGCTTTTCGCGCAGTTATAAGAGAAAAAGTTTTGACGCGTATCAGAGGAACACTTGTAAAACCGATGTGTTGTGATTTAGCTCGTTTCAGACTAAAACAGCTTGTTTCGTTGTTTTAAGCACGAATACATGCTTTTCGCGCAGTTATAAGAGAAAAAGTTTAGACGCGTATCAGGGGAACACTTGTAAAACCGATGTGTTGTGATTTAGCTCGTTTCGGTCTAAAACAGCTTGTTTCGTTGTATTAAGCAAGAATACATGCTTTTCGCGCTGTTATAAGAGAAAACGTTTTGACGCGTGTCACAGGGACACTTGTAAAACCGATGTGTTCTGATTTAGCTCGTTTCGGTCTAAAACAGCTTGTTTCGTTGTATTAAGCACGAATACATGCTTTTCGCGCAGTTATAGGAGAAAAAGTTTTGACGCGTATCAGAGGAACACTTGTAAAACCGATGTGTTCAGATTTACCTCGTTTCGGTCTAAAACAGCTTGTTTCGTTGGATTAAGCAGGAATACATGCTTTTCGCGCACTTATAAGAGAAAAAGTTTTGACGCGTATCACGTGGATACTTCTAAAACCGATGTGTTGTGATTTAGCTCGTTTCGGTCTAAAACAGCTTGTTTCGTTGTATTAAGAAAGAATACATGCTTTTCACGCAGTTATGAGAGAAAAAGTTTTGACGCGTGTCACAGGGACACTTGTAAAACCGATGTGTTCAGATTTAGCTCGTTTCGGTCTAAAACAGCATGTTTCGTTGTATTAAGCACGAATACATGCTTTTCGCGCAGTTATAAGAGAAAAAGTTGACGCGTATCACGTGGATACTTGTAAAACCGATGTGTTCAGATATAGCTCGTTTTGGTATAAAACAGCTTGTTTCGTTGTTTTAAGCACGAATACATGCTTTTCGCGCAGTTATAGAAGAAAAAGTTTTGACGCGTATTGAGGGACACTTGTAAAACCGATGTGTTCAGATTTAGCTCATCTCGGTCTAAAACAGCTTGTTTCGTTGTTTTAAGCACGAATACATGCTTTTCGCGCAGTTATAAGAGAAAAAGTTTTGACGCGTATCAGAGGAACACTTGTAAAAGCGATGTGTTGTGATTTCGCTCGTTTCAGACTAAAACAGCTTGTTTCGTTGTTTTAAGCACGAATACATGCTTTTCGCGCAGTTATGAGACAAAGTTTAGACGCGTATCAGGGGAACACTTGTAAAACCGATGTGTTGTGATTTAGCTCGTTTCGGTCTAAAACAGCTTGTTTCGTTGTATTAAGCAAGAATACATGCTTTTCACGCTGTTATAAGAGAAAACGTTTTGAAGCGTGTCACAGAGACACTTGTAAAACCGATGTGTTGTGATTTAGCTCGTTTCGGTCTAAAACAGCTGTTTCGTTGTATTAAGCACGAATACAAGCTTTTCGCGCAGTTATAAGAGAAAAAGTTTTGACGCGTATCAGAGCAACACTTGTAAAACCGATGTGTTCAGATTTACCTCGTTTCGGTCCAAAACAGCTTGTTTCGTTGGATTAAGCAGGAATACATGCTTTTCGCGCATTTATAAGAGAAAAAGTTTTGACGCGTATCACGTGGATACTTGTAAAACCGATGTGTTGTGATTTAGCTCGTTTCGGTCTAAAACAGCTTGTTTCGTGGTATTAAGCACGAATACATGCTTTTCGCGCAGTTATAAGAGAAAAAGTTTTGACGCGTATCAGAGCAACACTTGTAAAACCGATGTGTTCAGATTTACCTCGTTTCGGTCCAAAACAGCTTGTTTCGTTGGATTAAGCAGGAATACATGCTTTTCGCGCATTTATAAGAGAAAAAGTTTTGACGCGTATCACGTGGATACTTGTAAAACCGATGTGTTGTGATTTAGCTCGTTTCGGTCTAAAACAGCTTGTTTCGTTGTATTAAGCAAGAATACATGCTTTTCACGCAGTCATAAGAGAAAAAGTTTTGACGCGTATCAGAGGAAAACTTGTAAAACCGATGTGTTGTGATTTACCTCGTTTCTGTCTAAAACAGCTTGTTTCGTTGGATTAATCACGAACACATGCTTTTCGCGCTGTTATAAGAGAAAAAGTTTTGACGCGTGTCACAAGGACACTTGTAAAACCGATGTGTTCAGATTTAGCTCGATTCAGTCTAAAACAGCTTGTTTCGTTGTATTAAGCACGAATAAATGCTTTTCGCGCAGTTTTAGAAGAAAAAGTTTTGACGCGTATTAGAGGGACACTTGTTAAGTTTTCAGATTTAGGTCATCTCAGTCTAAAACAGCTTTTTTCGTTGCATTAAGCACGAATACATGCTTTTCGCACAGTTATAAGAGAAAAAGTTTTGACGCGTATCACAGGAACACTTGTAAAACCGATGTGTTGTGATTTTGCTCGTTTCGGTCTAAAACAGCTTGTTTCGTTGTATTAAGCACGAATACAAGCTTTTCGCGCAGTTATAAGAGAAAAAGTTTTAACGCGTATCAGAGGAAAACTTGTAAAACCGATGTGTTGTGATTTAGCTCGTTTCGGTCTAAAACAGCTTGTTTCGTGGTATTAAGCACGAATACATGCTTTTCGCGCAGTTATAAGAGAAAAAGTTTTGACGCGTATCAGAGGAACACTTGTAAAACCGATGTGTTCAGATTTACCTCGTTTCGGTCTAAAACAGCTTGTTTCGTTGGACTAAGCAGGAATACCTGCTTTTCGCGCATTTATAAGAGAAAAAGTTTTGACGCGTATCACGTGGATACTTGTAAAACCGATGTGTTGTGATTTAGCTTGTTTCGGTCTAAAACAGCTTGTTTCGTTGTATTAAGCAAGAATACATGCTTTTCACGCAGTTATGAGAGAAAAAGTTTTGACGCGTGTCACAGGGACACTTGTAAAACCGATGTGTTCAGATTTAGCTCGTTTCGGTCTAAAACAGCTTGTTTCGTTGTATTAAGCACGAATACATGCTTTTCGCGCAGTTATAAGAGAAAAAGTTGACGCGTATCACGTGGATACTTGTAAAACCGATGTTTTCAGATATAGCTCGTTTTGGTATAAAACAGCTTTTTTCGTTGTTTTAAGCACGAATACATGCTTTTCGCGCAGTTATAGAAGGAAAAGTTCTGACGCGTATTAGAGACTTGTAAAACCGATGTGTTGTGATTTAGCTCGTTTCGGTCTAAAACCGCTTGTTTCGATGTTTTAAGCACGAATACATCTTTTCGCGCAGTTATAGAAGAAAAAATTTTGACGCGTAATAGGGAGACGTAAAACCGATGTGTTGTGATTTAGCTCGTTTCGGTATAAAACAGCTTGTTTCGTTGTATTAAGCACGAATACATGCTTTTCGCGCAGTTATAAGAGAAAAAGTTTTGACGCGTATCAGAGGAAAACTTGTGAAACCGATGTGTTGTGATTTACCTCGTTTCGGTCTAAAACAGCTTGTTTCGTTGGAATAATCACGAACACATGCTTTTCGCGCAGTTTTAAGAGAAAAAGTTTTGACGCGTGTCACAAGGACACTTGTAAAACCGATGTGTTCAGATTTAGCTCGTTTCTGTCTAAAACAGCTTGTTTCGTTGTATTAAGCACGAATACATGCTTTTCGCGCAGTTTTAGAAGAAAAAGTTTTGACGCGTTTTAGAGGGACACTAGTTAAAGTTTTCAGATTTAGGTCATCTCAGTCTAAAACAACTTTTTTCGTTGTATTAAGCACGAATACATGCTTTTCGCACAGTTATAAGAGAAAAAGTTTTGACGCGTATCAGAGGAACACTTGTAAAACCGATGTGTTGTGATTTAGCTCGTTTCGGTCTAAAACAGCTTGTTTCGTTGTATTAAGCACGAATACAAGCTTTTCGCGCAGTTATGAGAGAAAAAGTTTTGACGCGTATCAGAGGAAAACTTGTAAAACCGATGTGTTCTGATTTAGCTCGTTTCGGTCTAAAACAGCTTGTTTCGTTGTATTAAGCACGAGTACATGCTTTTCGCGCAGTTATAAGAGAAAAAGTTTTGACGCGTATCAGAGGAACACTTGTAAAACCGATGTGTTCAGATTTACCTCGTTTCGGTCTAAAAAAGCTTGTTTCGTTGGATTAAGCAGGAATACATGCTTTTCGCGCACTTATAAGAGAAAAAGTTTAGACGCGTATCACGTGGATACTTCTAAAACCGATGTGTTGTGATTTAGCTCGTTTCGGTCTAAAACAGCTTGTTTCGTTGTATTAAGCAAGAATACATGCTTTTCACGCAGTTATGAGAGAAAAAGTTTTGACGCGTGTCACAGGGACACTTGTAAATCCGATGTGTTCAGATTTAGCTCGTTTCGGTCTAAAACAGCTTGTTTCGTTGTATTAAGCACGAATACATGCTTTTCGCGCAGTTATAAGAGAAAAAGTTGACGCGTATCACGTGGATACTTGTAAAACCGATGTGTTCAGATATAGCTCGTTTTGGTATAAAACAGCCTGTTTCGTTGTTTTAAGCACGAATACATGCTTTTCGCGCAGTTATAGAAGAAAAAGTTTTGACGCGTATTGAGGGACACTTGTAAAACCGATGTGTTCAGATTTAGCTCATCTCGGTCTAAAACAGCTTATTTCGTTGTTTTAAGCACGAATACATGCTTTTCGCGCAGTTATAAGAGAAAAAGTTTTGACGCGTATCAGAGGCACACTTGTAAAAGCGATGTGTTGTGATTTCGCTCGTTTCAGACTAAAACAGCTTGTTTCGTTGTTTTAAGCACGAATACATGCTTTTCGCGCAGTTATAAGAGAAAAAGTTTTGACGCGTATCAGAGGAAAACTTGTAAAACCGATGTGTTGTGATTTACCTCGTTTCGGTCTAAAACAGCTTGTTTCGCTGGATTAATTACGAACACATGCTTTTCGCGCAGTTATAAGAGAAAAAGTTTTGACGCGTGTCACAAGGACACTTGTAAAACCGATGTGTTCAGATTTAGCTCGTTTCGGTCTAAAACAGCTTGTTTCGTTGTATTAAGCACGAATACATGCTTTTCGCGCAGTTATAGAAGGAAAAGTTCTGACGCGTATTAGAGACTTGTAAAACCGAAGTGTTGTGATTTAGCTCGTTACGGTCTAAAACAGCTTGTTTTGTTGTTTTAAGCACGAATACATGCTTTTCGCGCAGTTATAGAAGAAAAAGTTTAGACGCGTATCAGGGGAGCACTTGTAAAACCGATGTGTTGTGATTTAGCTCGTTTCGGACTAAAACAGCTTGTTTAGTTGTATTAGGCACGAATACATGCTTTTCGCGCAGTTTTAGAAGAAAAAGTTTTGACGCGTATTAGAGGGACACTTGTAAAACAGTTTTCAGATTTAGGTCATCTCAGTCTAAAACAACTTTTTTCGTTGTATTAAGCACGAATACATGCTTTTCGCACAGTTATAAAAGAAAAAGTTTTGACGCGTATCAGAGGAACACTTGTAAAACCGATGTGTTGTGATTTAGCTCGTTTCGGTCTAAAACAGCTTGTTTCGTTGTTTTAGGCACGAATACATGCTTTTCGCGCAGTTATAGAAGGAAAAGTTCTGACGCGTATTAGAGACGTAAAACCGATGTGTTGTGATTTAGCTCGTTTCGGTCTAAAACCGCTTGTTTCGATGTTTTAAGCACGAATACATCTTTTCGCGCAGTTATAGAAGAAAACATTTTGACGCGTAATAGGGAGACTTGTAAAACCGATGTGTTGTGATTTAGCTCGTTTCGGTCTAAAACAGCTTGTTTCGTTGTATTAAGCACGAATACATGCTTTTCGCGCAGTTATAAGAGAAAAATTTTGACGCGTGTCACAGGGACACTTGTAAAACCGATATGTTCAGATATAGCTCGTTTTGGTATAAAACAGCTTGTTTCGTTGTTTTAAGCACGAATACAAGCTTTTCGCGCAGTGTATAGAAGAAAAAGTTTTGACGCGTATTGAGGGACACTTGTAAAACCGATGTGTTCAGATTTAGCTCATCTCGGTCTAAAACAGCTTGTTTCGTTGTTTTAAGCACAAATACATGCTTTTCGCGCAGTTATAAAAGAAAAAGTTTTGACGCGTATCAGAGGAACACTTGTAAAACCGATGTGTTGTGATTTAGCTCGTTTCAGACTAAAACAGCTTGTTTCGTTGTTTTAAGCACGAATACATGCTTTTCGCGCAGTTATAAGAGAAAAAGTTTAGACGCGTATCAGGGGAACACTTGTAAAACCGATGTGTTGTGATTTAGCTCGTTTCGGTCTAAAACAGCTTGTTCCGTTGTATTAAGCAAGAATACATGCTTTTCGCGCTGTTATAAGAGAAAACGTTTTGACGCGTGTCACAAGGACACTTGTAAAACCGATGTGTTCTGATTTAGCTCGTTTCGGTCTAAAACAGCTTGTTTCGTTGTATTAAGCACGAATACATGCTTTTCGCGCAGTTATAAGAGAAAAAGTTTTGACGCGTATCAGAGGAACACTTGTAAAACCGATGTGTTCAGATTTACCTCGTTTCGGTCTAAAACAGCTTGTTTCGTTGGATTAAGCAGGAATACATGCTTTTCGCGCACTTATAAGAGAAAAAGTTTTGACGCGTATCACGTGGATACTTCTAAAACCGATGTGTTGTGATTTAGCTCGTTTCGGTCTAAAACAGCTTGTTACATTGTATTAAGCAAGAATACATGCTTTTCACGCAGTTATGAGAGAAAAAGTTTTGACGCGTGTCACAGGGACACTTGTAAAACCGATGTGTGCAGATTTAGCTCGTTTTGGTATAAAACAGCTTGTTTCGTTGTTTTAAGCACGAATACATGCTTTTCGCGCAGTTTTAGAAGGAAAATTTCTGACGCGTATTAGAGACTTGTAAAACCGATGTGTTGTGATTTAGCTCGTTTCGGTCTAAAACAGCTTGTTTCGTTGTTTTAAGCACGACTATATGCTTTTCGCGCAGTTATAGAAGGAAAAGTTTTGACGCGTATTAGAGACTTGTAAAACCGATGTGTTGTGATTTAGCTCGTTTCGGTCTAAAGCCGCTTGTTTCGATGTTTTAGGCACGAATACATCTTTTCGCGCAGTTTTAGAAGAAAACATTTTGACGCGTAATAGGGAGACTTGTAAAACCGATGTGTTGTGTTTTAGCTCGTTTCGGTCTAAAACAGCTTGTTTCGTTGTATTAAGCACGAATACATGCTTTTCGCGCAGTTATAAGAGAAAAAGTTTTGACGCGTATCAGAGGAAAACTTGTAAAACCGATGTGTTGTGATTTACCTCGTTTCGGTCTAAAACAGCTTGTTTCGCTGGATTAATTACGAACACATGCTTTTCGCGCAGTTATAAGAGAAAAAGTTTTGACGCGTGTCACAAGGACACTTGTAAAACCGATGTGTTCAGATTTAGCTCGTTTCGGTCTAAAACAGCTTGTTTCGTTGTATTAGGCACGAATACATGCTTTTCGCGCAGTTATAGAAGGAAAAGTTCTGACGCGTAATAGGGAGACGTAAAACCGATGTGTTGTGATTTAGCTCGTTTCGGTATAAAACAGCTTGTTTCGTTGGATTAAGCAGGAATACATGCTTTTCGCGCACTTATAAGAGAAAAAGTTTTGACGCGTATCACGTGGATACTTCTAAAACCGATGTGTTGTGATTTAGCTCGTTTCGGTCTAAAACAGCTTGTTTCGTTGTATTAAGCAAGAATACATGCTTTTCACGCAGTTATGAGAGAAAAAGTTTTGACGCGTGTCACAGGGACACTTGTAAATCCGATGTGTTCAGATTTAGCTCGTTTCGGTCTAAAACAGCTTGTTTCGTTGTATTAAGCACGAATACATGCTTTTCGCGCAGTTATAAGAGAAAAAGTTGACGCGTATCACGTGGATACTTGTAAAACCGATGTGTTCAGATATAGCTCGTTTTGGTATAAAACAGCCTGTTTCGTTGTTTTAAGCACGAATACATGCTTTTCGCGCAGTTATAGAAGAAAAAGTTTTGACGCGTATTGAGGGACACTTGTAAAACCGATGTGTTCAGATTTAGCTCATCTCGGTCTAAAACAGCTTGTTTCGTTGTTTTAAGCACGAATACATGCTTTTCGCGCAGTTATAAGAGAAAAAGTTTTGACGCGTATCAGAGGCACACTTGTAAAAGCGATGTGTTGTGATTTCGCTCGTTTCAGACTAAAACAGCTTGTTTCGTTGTTTTAAGCACGAATACATGCTTTTCGCGCAGTTATGAGACAAAGTTTAGACGTGTATCAGGGGAACACTTGTAAAACCGGTGTTGTGATTTAGCTCGTTTCAGACTAAAACAGCTTGTTTCGTTGTTTTAAGCACGAATACATGCTTTTCGCGCAGTTATGAGACAAAGTTTAGACGCGTATCAGAGGAACACTTGTAAAACCGATGTGTTCAGATTTACCTCGTTTCGGTCTAAAACAGCTTGTTTCGTTGTATTAAGCAAGAATACATGCTTTTCACGCAGTTATGAGAGAAAAAGTTTTGACGCGTGTCACAGGGACACTTGTAAAACCGATGTGTTCAGATTTAGCTCGTTTCGGTCTAAAACAGCTTGTTTCGTTGTATTAAGCACGAATACATGCTTTTCGCGCAGTTTTAGAAGAAAAAGTTTTGACGCCTATTAGAGGGGCACTTGTTAAAGTTTTCAGATTTAGGTCATCTCAGTCTAAAACAGCTTTTTTCGTGTTATTAAGCACGAATACATGCTTTTCGCACAGTTATAAGAGAAAAAGTTTTGACGCGTATCAGAGGAACACTTGTAAAACCGATATGTTGTGATTTAGCTCGTTTCGGTCTAAAACAGCTTGTTTCGTTGTATTAAGCACGAATACAAGCTTTTCGCGCAGTTATAAGAGAAAAAGTTTTGACGCGTATCAGAGGAAAACTTGTAAAACCGATGTGTTGTGATTTAGCTCGTTTCGGTCTAAAACAGCTTGTTTCGTGGTATTAAGCACGAATACATGCTTTTCGCGCAGTTATAAAAGAAAAAGTTTTGACGCGTATCAGAGGAACACTTGTAAAACCGATGTGTTCAGATTTAGCTCGTTTCGGTCTAAAACAGCTTGTTTCGTTGTATTAAGCACGAATACATGCTTTTCGCGCAGTTATAAGAGAAAAAGTTGACGCGTATCAAGTGGATACTTGTAAAACCGATGTGTTCAGATATAGCTCGTTTTGGTATAAAACAGCTTGTTTCGTTGTTTTAAGCACGAATACAAGCCTTTCGCGCAGTTATAGAAGAAAAAGTTCTGACGCGTATTGAGGGACACTTGTAAAACCGATGTGTTCAGATTTAGCTCATCTCGGTCTAAAACAGCTTGTTTCGTTGTTTTTAGCACGAATACATGCTTTTCGCGCAGTTATAAGAGAAAAAGTTTTGACGCGTATCAGAGGAACACTTGTAAAACCGATGTGTTGTGATTTAGCTCGTTTCAGACTAAAACAGCTTGTTTCGTTGTTTTAAGCACGAATACATGCTTTTCGCGCAGTTATAAGAGAAAAAGTTTAGACGCGTATCAGGGGAACACTTGTAAAACCGATGTGTTGTGATTTAGCTCGTTTCGGTCTAAAACAGCTTGTTTCGTTGTATTAAGCAAGAATACATGCTTTTCGCGCTGTTATAAGAGAAAACGTTTTGACGCGTGTCACAGGGACACTTGTAAAACCGATGTGTTCTGATTTAGCTCGTTTCGGTCTAAAACAGCTTGTTTCGTTGTATTAAGCACGAATACATGCTTTTCGCGCAGTTATAAGAGAAAAAGTTTTGACGCGTATCAGAGGAACACTTGTAAAACCGATGTGTTCAGATTTACCTCGTTTCGGTCTAAAACAGCTTGTTTCGTTGGATTAAGCAGGAATACATGCTTTTCGCGCACTTATAAGAGAAAAAGTTTTGACGCGTATCACGTGGATACTTCTAAAACCGATGTGTTGTGATTTAGCTCGTTTCGGTCTAAAACAGCTTGTTTCGTTGTATTAAGAAAGAATACATGCTTTTCACGCAGTTATGAGAGAAAAAGTTTTGACGCGTGTCACAGGGACACTTGTAAAACCGATGTGTTCAGATTTAGCTCGTTTCGGTCTAAAACAGCATGTTTCGTTGTATTAAGCACGAATACATGCTTTTCGCGCAGTTATAAGAGAAAAAGTTGACGCGTATCACGTGGATACTTGTAAAACCGATGTGTTCAGATATAGCTCGTTTTGGTATAAAACAGCTTGTTTCGTTGTTTTAAGCACGAATACATGCTTTTCGCGCAGTTATAGAAGAAAAAGTTTTGACGCGTATTGAGGGACACTTGTAAAACCGATGTGTTCAGATTTAGCTCATCTCGGTCTAAAACAGCTTGTTTCGTTGTTTTAAGCACGAATACATGCTTTTCGCGCAGTTATAAGAGAAAAAGTTTTGACGCGTATCAGAGGAACACTTGTAAAAGCGATGTGTTGTGATTTCGCTCGTTTCAGACTAAAACAGCTTGTTTCGTTGTTTTAAGCACGAATACATGCTTTTCGCGCAGTTATGAGACAAAGTTTAGACGCGTATCAGGGGAACACTTGTAAAACCGATGTGTTGTGATTTAGCTCGTTTCGGTCTAAAACAGCTTGTTTCGTTGTATTAAGCAAGAATACATGCTTTTCGCGCTGTTATAAGAGAACACGTTTTGAAGCGTGTCACAGAGACACTTGTAAAACCGATGTGTTCAGATTTAGCTCGTTTCAGTCTAAAACAGCTTGTTTCGTTGGATTAAGCACGAATACATGCTTTTCGCGCAGTTATAAGAGAAAAAGTTTTGACGCGTATCACGTGGATACTTGTAAAACCGATGTGTTCAGATATAGCTCGTTTTGGTATAAAACAACTTGTTTCGTTGTTTTAAGCAAGAATACATCCTTTTCGCGCAGTTATAGAAGGAAAAGATTTGACGCGTATTAGAGACTTGTAAAACCGATGTGTTGTGATTTAGCTCGTTACGGTCTAAAACAGCTTGTTTTGTTGTTTTAAGCACGAATACATGCTTTTCGCGCAGTTATAGAAGAAAAAGTTTTGACGCGTATTAGAGGTACACTTGTAAAACCGATGTGTTGTGATTTAGCTCGTTTCGGACTAAAACAGCTTGTTTCGTTGTTTTAAGCACGAATACATGCTTTTCGCGCAGTTATAAGAGAAAAAGTTTAGACGCGTATCAGGGGAACACTTGTAAAACCGATGTGTTGTGATTTAGCTCGTTTCGGACTAAAACAGCTTGTTTAGTTGTATTAGGCACGAATACATGCTTTTCGCGCAGTTTTAGAAGAAAAAGTTTTGACGCGTATTAGAGGGACACTTGTAAAACAGATTTCAGGTTTAGGTCATCTCAGTCTAAAACAACTTTTTTCGTTGTATTAAGCACGAATACATGCTTTTCGCACAGTTATAAAAGAAAAAGTTTTGACGCGTATCAGAGGAACACTTGTAAAACCGATGTGTTGTGATTTAGCTCGTTTCGGTCTAAAACAGCTTGTTTCGTTGTTTTAAGCACGAATACATGCTTTTCGCGCAGTTATAGAAGGAAAAGTTCTGACGCGTATTAGAGACGTAAAACCGATGTGTTGTGATTTAGCTCGTTTCGGTCTAAAACCGCTTGTTTCGATGTTTTAAGCACGAATACATCTTTTCGCGCAGTTATAGAAGAAAACATTTTGACGCGTAATAGGGAGACTTGTAAAACCGATGTGTTGTGATTTAGCTCGTTTCGGTCTAAAACAGCTTGTTTCGTTGTATTAAGCACGAATACATGCTTTTCGCGCAGTTATAAGAGAAAAAGTTTTGACGCGTGTCACAGGGACACTTGTAAAACCGATATGTTCAGATATAGCTCGTTTTGGTATAAAACAGCTTGTTTCGTTGTTTTAAGCACGAATACAAGATTTTCGCGCAGTGTATAGAAGAAAAAGTTTTGACGCGTATTGAGGGACACTTGTAAAACCGATGTGTTCAGATTTAGCTCATCTCGGTCTAAAACAGCTTGTTTCGTTGTTTTAAGCACAAATACATGCTTTTCGCGCAGTTATAAAAGAAAAAGTTTTGACGCGTATCAGAGGAACACTTGTAAAACCGATGTGTTGTGATTTAGCTCGTTTCAGACTAAAACAGCTTGTTTCGTTGTTTTAAGCACGAATACATGCTTTTCGCGCAGTTATAAGAGAAAAAGTTTAGACGCATATCAGGGGAACACTTGTAAAACCGATGTGTTGTGATTTAGCTCGTTTCGGTCTAAAACAGCTTGTTTCGTTGTATTAAGCAAGAATACATGCTTTTCGCGCTGTTATAAGAGAAAACGTTTTGACGCGTGTCACAGGGACACTTGTAAAACCGATGTGTTCTGATTTAGCTCGTTTCGGTCTAAAACAGCTTGTTTCGTTGTATTAAGCACGAATACATGCTTTTCGCGCAGTTATAAGAGAAAACGTTTTGACGCGTATCAGAGGAACACTTGTAAAACCGATGTGTTCAGATTTACCTCGTTTCGGTCTAAAACAGCTTGTTTCGTTGGATTAAGCAGGAATACATGCTTTTCGCGCACTTATAAGAGAAAAAGTTTTGACGCGTATCACGTGGATACTTCTAAAACCGATGTGTTGTGATTTAGCTCGTTTCGGTCTAAAACAGCTTGTTACATTGTATTAAGCAAGAATACATGCTTTTCACGCAGTTATGAGAGAAAAAGTTTTGACGCGTGTCACAGGGACACTTGTAAAACCGATGTGTGCAGATTTAGCTCGTTTTGGTATAAAACTGCTTGTTTCGTTGTTTTAAGCACGAATACATGCTTTTCGCGCAGTTTTAGAAGGAAAATTTCTGACGCGTATTAGAGACTTGTAAAACCGATGTGTTGTGATTTAGCTCGTTTCGGTCTAAAACAGCTTGTTTCGTTGTTTTAAGCACGACTATATGCTTTTCGCGCAGTTATAGAAGGAAAAGTTTTGACGCGTATTAGAGACTTGTAAAACCGATGTGTTGTGATTTAGCTCGTTTCGGTCTAAAGCCGCTTGTTTCGATGTTTTAGGCACGAATACATCTTTTCGCGCAGTTTTAGAAGAAAACATTTTGACGCGTAATAGGGAGACTTGTAAAACCGATGTGTTGTGTTTTAGCTCGTTTCGGTCTAAAACAGCTTGTTTCGTTGTATTAAGCACGAATACATGCTTTTCGCGCAGTTATAAGAGAAAAAGTTTTGACGCGTATCAGAGGAAAACTTGTAAAACCGATGTGTTGTGATTTACCTCGTTTCGGTCTAAAACAGCTTGTTTCGCTGGATTAATTACGAACACATGCTTTTCGCGCAGTTATAAGAGAAAAAGTTTTGACGCGTGTCACAAGGACACTTGTAAAACCGATGTGTTCAGATTTAGCTCGTTTCGGTCTAAAACAGCTTGTTTCGTTGTATTAAGCACGAATACATGCTTTTCGCGCAGTTTTAGAAGAAAAAGTTTTGACGCGTATTAGAGGGACACTTGTAAAGTTTTCAGATTTAGGTCATCTCAGTCTAAAACAGCTTTTTTCGTTGTATTAAGCACGAATACATGCTTTTCGCACAGTTATAGGAGAAAAAGTTTTGACGCGTATCAGAGGAACACTTGTAAAACCGATGTGTTGTGATTCAGCTCGTTTCGGTCTAAAACAGCTTGTTTCGTTGTATTATACACGAATACAAGCTTTTCGCGCAGTTATAAGAGAAAAAGTTTTGACGCGTATCAGAGGAAAACTTGTAAAACCGATGTGTTGTGATTTACCTCGTTTCGGTCTAAAACAGCTTGTTTCGTTGGATTAATCACGAACACATGCTTTTCGCGCAGTTATAAGAGAAAAAGTTTTGACGCGTGTCACAAGAACACTTGTAAAACCGATGTGTTCAGATTTAGGTCATCTCAGTCTAAAACAGCTTTTTTCGTTGTATTAAGCACGAATACATGCTTTACGCACAGTTATAAGAGAAAAGGTTTTGACGCGTATCAGAGGAACACTTGTAAAACCGATGTGTTGTGATTTAGCTCGTTTCGGTCTAAAACAGCTTGTTTCGTTGGATTAATCACGAACACATGCTTTTCGCGCAGTTATAAGAGAAAAAGTTTTGATGCGTATAAAAGGAAAACTTGTAAAACCGGTGTGTTGTGACTAAGCTCGTTTCGGTCTAAAACAGCTTGTTTCGTGGTATTAAGCACGAATACATGCTTTTCGCGCAGTTATAAGAGAAAAAGTTTTGACGCGTATCAGAGGAACACTTGTAAAACCAATGTGTTCAGATTTACCTCGTTTCGGTCTAAAACAGCTTGTTTCGTTGGATTAAGCAGGAATACATGCTTTTCGCGCATTTATAAGAGAAAAAGTTTTGACGCGTATCACGTGGATACTTGTAAAACCGATGTGTTGTGATTTAGCTCGTTTCGGTCTAAAACAGCTTGTTTCGTTGTATTAAGCAAGAATACATGCTTTTCACGCAGTTATAAGAGAAAAAGTCTTGACGCGTATCAGAGGAAAACTTGTAAAACCGATATGTTGTGATTTAGCTCGTTTCGGTCTAAAACAGCTTGTTTCGTTGTATTAAGCACGAATACAAGCTTTTCGCGCAGTTATAAGAGAAAAAGTTTTGACGCGTATCACGTGGATACTTGTAAAACCGATGTGTTCAGATATAGCTCGTTTTGGTATAAAACAGCTTGTTTTGTTGTTTTAAGCTCGAATACAAGCCTTTCGCGCAGTTATAGAAGAAAAAGTTTTGACGCGTATTGAGGGACACTTGTAAAACCGATGTGTTCAGATTTAGCTCATCTCGGTCTAAAACAGCTTTTTTCGTTGTTTTAAGCATGAATACATGCTTTTCGCGCAGTTATAAGAGAAAAAGTTTTGACGCGTATCAGAGGAACACTTGTAAAACCGATGTGTTGTGATTTAGCTCGTTTCAGACTAAAACAGCTTGTTTCATTGTTTTAAGCACGAATACATGCTTTTCGCGCAGTTATAAGAGAAAAAGTTTAGACGCGTATCAGGGGAACACTTGTAAAACCGATGTGTTGTGATTTAGCTCGTTTCGGTCTAAAACAGCTTGTTTCGTTGTATTAAGCAAGAATACATGCTTTTCGCGCTGTTATAAGAGAAAACGTTTTGACGCGTGTCACAGGGACACTTGTAAAACCGATGTGTTCTGATTTAGCTCGTTTCGGTCTAAAACAGCTTGTTTCGTTGTATTAAGCACGAATACATGCTTTTCGCGCAGTTATAAGAGAAAAAGTTTTGACGCGTATCAGAGGAACACTTGTAAAACCGATGTGTTCAGATTTACCTCGTTTCGGTCTAAAACAGCTTGTTTCGTTGGATTAAGCAGGAATACATGCTTTTCGCGCACTTATAAGAGAAAAAGTTTTGACGCGTATCACGTGGATACTTCTAAAACCGATGTGTTGGGATTTAGCTCGTTTCGGTCTAAAACAGCTTGTTTCGTTGTATTAAGCACGAATACATGCTTTTCACGCAGTTATGAGAGAAAAAGTTTTGACGCGTGTCACAGGGACACTTGTAAAACCGATGTGTTCATATTTAGCTCGTTTCGTTCTAAAACAGCTTGTTTCGTTGTATTAAGCACGAATACATGCTTTTCGCGCAGTTATAAGAGAAAAAGTTGACGCGTATTGAGGGACACTTGTAAAACCGATGTGTTCAGATTTAGCTCATCTCGGTCTAAAACAGCTTGTTTCGTTGTTTTAAGCACGAATACATGCTTTTCGCGCAGTTATAAGAGAAAAAGTTTTGACGCGTATCAGAGGAACACTTGTAAAAGCGATGTGTTGTGATTTCGCTCGTTTCAGACTAAAACAGCTTGTTTCGTTGTTTTAAGCACGAATACATGCTTTTCGCGCAGTTATGAGACAAAGTTTAGACGCGTATCAGGGGAACACTTGTAAAACCGATGTGTTGTGATTTAGCTCGTTTCGGTCTAAAACAGCTTGTTTCGTTGTATTAAGCAAGAATACATGCTTTTCGCGCTGTTATAAGAGAAAACGTTTTGACGCGTGTCACAGAGACACTTGTAAAACCGATGTGTTCAGATTTAGCTCGTTTCGGTCTAAAACAGCTTGTTTCGTTGGATTAAGCACGAATACATGCTTTTCGCGCAGCTATAAGAGAAAAAGTTTTGACGCGTATCACGTGGATACTTGTAAAACCGATGTGTTCAGATATAGCTCGTTTTGGTATAAAACAACTTGTTTCGTTGTTTTAAGCAAGAATACATGCTTTTCGCGCAGTTATAGAAGGAAAAGTTTTGACGCGTATTAGAGACTTGTAAAACCGATGTGTTGTGATTAAGCTCGTTACGGTCTAAAACAGCTTGTTTCGTTGTTTTAAGCACGAATACATGCTTTTCGCGCAGTTATAGAAGAAAAAGTTTTGACGCGTATTAGAGGTACACTTGTAAAACCGATGTGTTGTGATTTAGCTCGTTTCGGACTAAAACAGCTTGTTTCGTTGTTTTAAGCACGAATACATGCTTTTCGCGCAGTTATAAGAGAAAAAGTTTAGACGCGTATCAGGGGAACACTTGTAAAACCGATGTGTTGTGATTTAGCTCGTTTCGGACTAAAACAGCTTGTTTAGTTGTATTAGGCACGAATACATGCTTTTCGCGCAGTTTTAGAAGAAAAAGTTTTGACGCGTATTAGAGGGACACTTGTAAAACAGTTTTCAGATTTAGGTCATCTCAGTCTAAAACAACTTTTTTCGTTGTATTAAGCACGAATACATGCTTTTCGCACAGTTATAAGAGAAAAAGTTTTGACGCGTATCAGAGGAACACTTGTAAAACCGATGTGTTCTGATTTAGCTCGTTTCGGTCTAAAACAGCTTGTTTCGTTGTATTAAGCACGAATACATGCTTTTCGCGCAGTTATAAGAGAAAAAGTTTTGACGCGTATCAGAGGAACACTTGTAAAACCGATGTGTTCAGATTTACCTCGTTTCGGTCTAAAACAGCTTGTTTCGTTGGATTAAGCAGGAATACATGCTTTTCGCGCACTTATAAGAGAAAACGTTTTGACGCGTGTCACAGGGACACTTGTAAAACCGATGTGTTCTGATTTAGCTCGTTTCGGTCTAAAACAGCTTGTTTCGTTGTATTAGGCACGAATACATGCTTTTCGCGCAGTTATAAGAGAAAAAGTTTTGACGCGTATCAGAGGAACACTTGTAAAACCGATGTGTTCAGATTTACCTCGTTTCGGTCTAAAACAGCTTGTTTCGTTGTATTATACATGCTTTTCACGCAGTTATGAGAGAAAAAGTTTTGACGCGTGTCACAGGGACACTTGTGAAAACCTATGCTTTCAGATTTAGCTCGTTTCGGTCTAAAACAGCTTGTTTCGTTGTATTAAGCACGAATACATGCTTTTCGCGCAGTTATAAGAGAAAAAGTTGACGCGTATCACGTGGATACTTGTAAAACCGATGTGTTCATATATAGCTCGTTTTGGTATAAAACAGCTTGTTTCGTTGTTTTAAGCACGAATACATGCTTTTCGCGCAGTTATAAGAGAAAAAGTTTAGACGCGTATCAGGGGAACACTTGTAAAACCGATGTGTTGTGATTTAGCTCGTTTCGGACTAAAACAGCTTGTTTCGTTGTTTTAAGCACGAATACATGCTTTTCGCGCAGTTATAAGAGAAAAAGTTTTGACGCGTATCAGAGGAACACTTGTAAAACCGATGTGTTGTGATTTAGCTCGTTTCAGACTAAAACAGCTTGTTTTATTGTTTTGAGCACGAATACATGCTTTTCGCGCAGTTATAAGAGAAAAAGTTTAGACGCGTATCAGGGGAACACTTGTAAAACCGATGTGTTGTGATTTAGCTCGTTTCGGTCTAAAACAGCTTGTTTCGTTGTATTAAGCAAGAATACATGCTTTTCGCGCTGTTATAAGAGAAAACGTTTTGACGCGTCTCACAGGGACACTTGTAAAACCGATGTGTTCTGATTTAGCTCGTTTCGGTCTAAAACAGCTTGTTTCGTTGTATTAGGCACGAATACATGCTTTTCGCGCAGTTATAAGAGAAAAAGTTTTGACGCGTATCAGAGGAACACTTGTAAAACCGATGTGTTCAGATTTACCTCGTTTCGGTCTAAAACAGCTTGTTTCGTTGGATTAAGCAGGAATACATGCTTTTCGCGCACTTATAAGAGAAAAAGTTTTGACGCGTATCACGTGGATACTTCTAAAACCGATGTGTTGTGATTTAGCTCGTTTCGGTCTAAAACAGCTTGTTTCATTGTATTAAGCAAGAATACATGCTTTTCACGCAGTTATGAGAGAAAAAGTTTTGACGCGTGTCACAGGGACACTTGTAAAACCGATGTGTTCAGATTTAGCTCGTTTCGGTCTAAAACAGCTTGTTTCGTTGTATTAAGCACGAATACATGCTTTTCGCGCAGTTATAAGAGAAAAAGTTGACGCGTATTGAGGGACACTTGTAAAACCGATGTGTTCAGATTTAGCTCATCTCGGTCTAAAACAGCTTGTTTCGTTGTTTTAAGCACGAATACATGCTTTTCGCGCAGTTATAAGAGAAAAAGTTTTGACGCGTATCAGAGGAACACTTGTAAAAGCGATGTGTTGTGATTTCGCTCGTTTCAGACTAAAACAGCTTGTTTCGTTGTTTTAAGCACGAATACATGCTTTTCGCGCAGTTATGAGACAAAGCTTAGACGCGTATCAGGGGAACACTTGTAAAACCGATGTGTTGTGATTTAGCTCGTTTCGGTCTAAAACAGCTTGTTTCGTTGTATTAAGCAAGAATACATGCTTCTCGCGCTGTTATAAGAGAAAACGTTTTGACGCGTGTCACAGAGACACTTGTAAAACCGATGTGTTCAGATTTAGCTCGTTTCGGTCTAAAACAGCTTGTTTCGTTGGCTTAAGCACGAATACATGCTTTTCGCGCAGCTATAAGAGAAAAAGTTTTGACGCGTATCACGTGGATACTTGTAAAACCGATGTGTTCAAGATATAGCTCGTTTGGTATAAAACAACTTGTTTCGTTGTTTTAAGCAAGAATACATGCTTTTCGCGCAGTTATTGAAGGAAAAGTTTTGACGCGTATTAGAGACTTGTAAAACCGATGTGTTGTGATTAAGCTCGTTACGGTCTAAAACAGCTTGTTTCGTTGTTTTAAGCACGAATACATGCTTTTCGCGCAGTTATAGAAGAAAAAGTTTTGACGCGTTTTAGAGGTACACTTGTAAAACCGATGTGTTCTGATTTAGCTCGTTTCGGACTAAAACAGCTTGTTTCGTTGTTTTAAGCACGAATACATGCTTTTCGCGCAGTTATAAGAGAAAAAGTTTTGACGCGTATCAGAGGAACACTTGTAAAACCGATGTGTTCTGATTTAGCTCGTTTCGGTCTAAAACAGCTTGTTTCGTTGTATTAAGCACGAATACATGCTTTTCGCGCAGTTATAAGAGAAAAAGTTTTGACGCGTATCAGAGGAAACACTTGTAAAACCGATGTGTTCAGATTTACCTCGTTTCGGTCTAAAACAGCTTGTTTCGTTGGATTAAGCAGGAATACATTCTTTTGGCGCACTTATAAGAGAAAGCGTTTTGACGCGTGTCACAGGGACACTTGTAAAACCGATGTGTTCTGATTTAGCTCGTTTCGGTCTAAAACAGCTTGTTTCGTTGTATTAAGCACGAATACATGCTTTTCGCGCAGTTATAAGAGAAAAAGTTTTGACGCGTATCAGAGGAACACTTGTAAAACCGATGTGTTCAGATTTACCTCGTTTCGGTCCTAAAACAGCTTGTTTCGTTGTATTATACATGCTTTTCACGCAGTTATGAGAGAAAAAGTTTTGGACGCGTGTCACAGGGACACTTGTGAAAACCTATGCTTTCAGATTTAGCTCGTTTCGGTCTAAAACAGCTTGTTTCGTTGTATTAAGGCACGAATACATGCTTTTCGCGCAGTTATAAGAGAAAAAGTTGACGCGTATTACGTGGATACTTGTAAAACCGATGTGTTCATATATAGCTCGTTTTGGTATAAAACAGCTTGTTTCGTTGTTTTAAGCACGAATACATGCTTTTCGCGCAGTTATAAGAGAAAAAGTTTAGACGCGTATCAGGGGAACACTTGTAAAACCGATGTGTTGTGATTTAGCTCGTTTCGGACTAAAACAGCTTGTTTAGTTGTAATAAGCACGAATACATGCTTTTCGCGCAGTTTTAGAAGAAAAAGTTTTGACGCGTATTAGAGGGACACGTAAAACAGTTTTCAGATTTAGGTCATCTCAGTCTAAAACAGCTTTTTTCGTTGTATTAAGCACGAATACATGCTTTTCGCGCAGTTATAAGAGAAAAAGTTTTGACGCGTATCAGAGGAACACTTGTAAAACCGATGTGTTGTGATTTAGCTCGTTTCGTTCTAAAACAGCTTGTTTCGTTGTATTACGCACGAATACAAGCTTTTCGCGCAGTTATAAGAGAAAAGGTTTTGACGCGTATCAGAGGAACACTTGTAAAACCGATGTGTTGTGATTTAGCTCGTTTCGGTCTAAAACAGCTTGTTTCGTTGTATTAAGCACGAATACAAGCTTTTCGCGCAGTTATAAGAGAAAAAGTTTTGACGCGTATCAGAGGAAAACTTGTAAAACCGATGTCTTGTGATTTAGCTCGTTTCAGACTAAAACAGCTTGTTTCGTTGTTTTAAGCACGAATACATGCTTTTCGCGCAGTTATAAGAGAAAAAGTTTAGACGCGTATCAGGGGAACACTTGTAAAACCGATGTGTTCAGATTTACCTCGTTTCGGTCTAAAACAGCTTGTTTCTTTGGATTAAGCAGGAATACATGCTTTTCGCGCATTTATAGGAGAAAAAGTTTTGACGCGTATCACGTGGATACTTGTAAAACCGATGTGTTGTGATTTAGCTCGTTTCGGTCTAAAACAGCTCGTTTCGTTGTATTATACATGCTTTTTCACGCAGTTATGAGAGAAAAAGTTTTGACGCGTGTCACAGGGACACTTGTGAAAACCTATGCTTTCAGATTTAGCTCGTTTCGGTCTAAAACAGCTTGTTTCGTTGTATTAAGCACGAATACATGCTTTTCGCGCAGTTATAAGAGAAAAAGTTGACGCGTATCACGTGGATACTTGTAAAACCGATGTGTTCATATATAGCTCGTTTTGGTATAAAACAGCTTGTTTCGTTGTTTAAGCACGAATACATGCTTTTCGCCGCAGTTATAGAAGAAAAAGTTTTGACGCGTATTAGAGGTACACTTGTAAAACCGATGTGTTGTGATTTAGCTCGTTTCGGACTAAAACAGCTTGTTTCGATGTTTTAAGCACGAATACATGCTTTTCGCGCAGTTATAAGAGAAAAAGTTTAGACGCGTATCAGGGGAACACTTGTAAAACCGATGTGTTGTGATTTAGCTCGTTTCGGACTAAAACAGCTTGTTTAGTTGTATTAGGCACGAATACATGCTTTTCGCGCAGTTTTAGAAGAAAAAGTTTTGACGCGTATTAGAGGGACACTTGTAAAACAGTTTTCAGATTTAGGTCATCTCAGTCTAAAACAACTTTTTTCGTTGTATTAAGCACGAATACATGCTTTTCGCACAGTTATAAGAGAAAAAGTTTTGACGCGTATCAGAGGAACACTTGTAAAACCGATGTGTTCTGATTTAGCTCGTTTCGGTCTAAAACAGCTTGTTTCGTTGTATTAAGCACGAATACATGCTTTTCGCGCAGTATAAGAGAAAAAGTTTTGACGCGTATCAGAGGAACACTTGTAAAACCGATGTGTTCAGATTTACCTCGTTTCGGTCTAAAACAGCTTGTTTCGTTGATTAAGCAGGAATACATGCTTTTCGCGCACTTATAAGAGAGAAAACGTTTTGACGCGTGTCACAGGGACACTTGTAAAACCGATGTGTTCTGATTTAGCTCGTTTCGGTCTAAAACAGCTTGTTTCGTTGTATTAGGCACGAATACATGCTTTTCGCGCAGTTATAAGAGAAAAAGTTTTGACGCGTATCAGAGGAACACTTGTAAAACCGATGTGTTCAGATTTACCTCGTTTCGGTCTAAAACAGCTTGTTTCGTTGTATTATACATGCTTTTCACGCAGTTATGAGAGAAAAAGTTTTGACGCGTGTCACAGGGACACTTGTGAAAACCTATGCTTTCAGATTTAGCTCGTTTCGGTCTAAAACAGCTTGTTTCGTTGTATTAAGCACGAATACATGCTTTTCGCGCAGTTATAAGAGAAAAAGTTGACGCGTATCACGTGGATACTTGTAAAACCGATGTGTTCATATATAGCTCGTTTTGGTATAAAACAGCTTGTTTCGTTGTTTTAAGCACGAATACATGCTTTTCGCGCAGTTATAAGAGAAAAAGTTTAGACGCGTATCAGGGGAACACTTGTAAAACCGATGTGTTGTGATTTAGCTCGTTTCGGACTAAAACAGCTTGTTTCGTTGTTTTAAGCACGAATACATGCTTTTCGCGCAGTTATAAGAGAAAAAGTTTTGACGCGTATCAGAGGAACACTTGTAAAACCGATGTGTTGTGATTTAGCTCGTTTCAGACTAAAACAGCTTGTTTTATTGTTTTGAGCACGAATACATGCTTTTCGCGCAGTTATAAGAGAAAAAGTTTAGACGCGTATCAGGGGAACACTTGTAAAACCGATGTGTTGTGATTTAGCTCGTTTCGGTCTAAAACAGCTTGTTTCGTTGTATTAAGCAAGAATACATGCTTTTCGCGCTGTTATAAGAGAAAACGTTTTGACGCGTCTCACAGGGACACTTGTAAAACCGATGTGTTCTGATTTAGCTCGTTTCGGTCTAAAACAGCTTGTTTCGTTGTATTAGGCACGAATACATGCTTTTCGCGCAGTTATAAGAGAAAAAGTTTTGACGCGTATCAGAGGAACACTTGTAAAACCGATGTGTTCAGATTTACCTCGTTTCGGTCTAAAACAGCTTGTTTCGTTGGATTAAGCAGGAATACATGCTTTTCGCGCACTTATAAGAGAAAAAGTTTTGACGCGTATCACGTGGATACTTCTAAAACCGATGTGTTGTGATTTAGCTCGTTTCGGTCTAAAACAGCTTGTTTCATTGTATTAAGCAAGAATACATGCTTTTCACGCAGTTATGAGAGAAAAAGTTTTGACGCGTGTCACAGGGACACTTGTAAAACCGATGTGTTCAGATTTAGCTCGTTTCGGTCTAAAACAGCTTGTTTCGTTGTATTAAGCACGAATACATGCTTTTCGCGCAGTTATAAGAGAAAAAGTTGACGCGTATTGAGGGACACTTGTAAAACCGATGTGTTCAGATTTAGCTCATCTCGGTCTAAAACAGCTTGTTTCGTTGTTTTTAAGCACGAATACATGCTTTTCGCGCAGTTATAAGAGAAAAAGTTTTGACGCGTATCAGAGGAACACTTGTAAAAGCGATGTGTTGTGATTTCGCTCGTTTCAGACTAAAACAGCTTGTTTCGTTGTTTTAAGCACGAATACATGCTTTTCGCGCAGTTATGAGACAAAGCTTAGACGCGTATCAGGGGAACACTTGTAAAACCGATGTGTTGTGATTTAGCTCGTTTCGGTCTAAAACAGCTTGTTTCGTTGTATTAAGCAAGAATACATGCTTCTCGCGCTGTTATAAGAGAAAACGTTTTGACGCGTGTCACAGAGACACTTGTAAAACCGATGTGTTCAGATTTAGCTCGTTTCGGTCTAAAACAGCTTGTTTCGTTGGCTTAAGCACGAATACATGCTTTTCGCGCAGCTATAAGAGAAAAAGTTTTGACGCGTATCACGTGGATACTTGTAAAACCGATGTGTTCAGATATAGCTCGTTTTGGTATAAAACAACTTGTTTCGTTGTTTTAAGCAAGAATACATGCTTTTCGCGCAGTTATTGAAGGAAAAGTTTTGACGCGTATTAGAGACTTGTAAAACCGATGTGTTGTGATTAAGCTCGTTACGGTCTAAAACAGCTTGTTTCGTTGTTTTAAGCACGAATACATGCTTTTCGCGCAGTTATAGAAGAAAAAGTTTTGACGCGTTTTAGAGGTACACTTGTAAAACCGATGTGTTCTGATTTAGCTCGTTTCGGACTAAAACAGCTTGTTTCGTTGTTTTAAGCACGAATACATGCTTTTCGCGCAGTTATAAGAGAAAAAAGTTTTGACGCGTATCAGAGGAACACTTGTAAAACCGATGTGTTCTGATTTAGCTCGTTTCGGTCTAAAACAGCTTGTTTCGTTGTATTAAGCACGAATACATGCTTTTCGCGCAGTTATAAGAGAAAAAGTTTTGACGCGTATCAGAGGAACACTTGTAAAACCGATGTGTTCAGATTTACCTCGTTTCGGTCTAAAACAGCTTGTTTCGTTGGATTAAGCAGGAATACATTCTTTTGGCGCACTTATAAGAGAAAGCGTTTTGACGCGTGTCACAGGGACACTTGTAAAACCGATGTGTTCTGATTTAGCTCGTTTCGGTCTAAAACAGCTTGTTTCGTTGTATTAAGCACGAATACATGCTTTTCGCGCAGTTATAAGAGAAAAAGTTTTGACGCGTATCAGAGGAACACTTGTAAAACCGATGTGTTCAGATTTACCTCGTTTCGGTCTAAAACAGCTTGTTTCGTTGTATTATACATGCTTTTCACGCAGTTATGAGAGAAAAAGTTTTGACGCGTGTCACAGGGACACTTGTGAAAACCTATGCTTTCAGATTTAGCTCGTTTCGGTCTAAAACAGCTTGTTTCGTTGTATTAAGCACGAATACATGCTTTTCGCGCAGTTATAAGAGAAAAAGTTGACGCGTATTACGTGGATACTTGTAAAACCGATGTGTTCATATATAGCTCGTTTTGGTATAAAACAGCTTGTTTCGTTGTTTTAAGCACGAATACATGCTTTTCGCGCAGTTATAAGAGAAAAAGTTTAGACGCGTATCAGGGGAACACTTGTAAAACCGATGTGTTGTGATTTAGCTCGTTTCGGACTAAAACAGCTTGTTTAGTTGTAATAAGCACGAATACATGCTTTTCGCGCAGTTTTAGAAGAAAAAGTTTTGACGCGTATTAGAGGGACACGTAAAACAGTTTTCAGATTTAGGTCATCTCAGTCTAAAACAGCTTTTTTCGTTGTATTAAGCACGAATACATGCTTTTCGCGCAGTTATAAGAGAAAAAGTTTTGACGCGTATCAGAGGAACACTTGTAAAACCGATGTGTTGTGATTTAGCTCGTTTCGTTCTAAAACAGCTTGTTTCGTTGTATTACGCACGAATACAAGCTTTTCGCGCAGTTATAAGAGAAAAGGTTTTGACGCGTATCAGAGGAACACTTGTAAAACCGATGTGTTGTGATTTAGCTCGTTTCGGTCTAAAACAGCTTGTTTCGTTGTATTAAGCACGAATACAAGCTTTTCGCGCAGTTATAAGAGAAAAAGTTTTGACGCGTATCAGAGGAAAACTTGTAAAACCGATGTCTTGTGATTTAGCTCGTTTCAGACTAAAACAGCTTGTTTCGTTGTTTTAAGCACGAATACATGCTTTTCGCGCAGTTATAAGAGAAAAAGTTTAGACGCGTATCAGGGGAACACTTGTAAAACCGATGTGTTCAGATTTACCTCGTTTCGGTCTAAAACAGCTTGTTTCTTTGGATTAAGCAGGAATACATGCTTTTCGCGCATTTATAGGAGAAAAAGTTTTGACGCGTATCACGTGGATACTTGTAAAACCGATGTGTAGTGATCTAGCTCGTTTCGGTCTAAAAGAGCTTGTTTCGTTGTATTAAGCAAGAATACATGCTTTTCACGCAGTTATGAGAGAAAAAGTTTTGACGCGTATTAGAGGGACACTTGTTAAAGTTTTCAGATTTAGGTCATCTCAGTCTAAAACAGCTTGTAAAACCGATGTGTTCAGATTTAACTTGTTTCGGTCCAAAACAGCTTGTTTCGTTGTATTAAGCACGAATACATGCTTTTCGCGCAGTTATAAGAGAAAAAGTTTTGACGCGTATCAGAGGAACACTTGTAAAACCGATGTGTTGTGATTTAGCTCGTTTCGGACTAAAACAGCTTGTTTCGTTGGATTAAGCAGGAATACATGCTTTTCGCCCACTTATAAGAGAAAAAGTTTTGACGCGTATCACGTGGATACTTGTAAAACCTATGTGTTGTGATTTAGCTCGTTTCGTTCTAAAACAGCTTGTTTCGTTGTATTAAGCAAGAATACATGCTTTTCAAGCAGTTATGAGAGAAAAAGTTTTGACGCGTGTCACAGGGACACTTGTAAAACCGATGTGTTCAGATTTAGCTCGTTTCGGTCTGAAACAGCTTGTTTCGTTGTATTAAGCACGAATACAAGCTTTTCGCGCAGTTATAAGAGAAAAAGTTGACGCGTATCACGTGGATACTTGTAAAACCGATGTGTTCAGATATAGCTCGTTTTGGTATAAAACAGCTTGTTTCGTTGTTTTAAGCAAGAATACATGCTTTTCGCGCAGTTATAGAAGAAAAAGTTTTGACGCGTATTGAGGGACACTTGTAAAACCGATGTGTTCAGATTTAGCTCATCTCGGTCTAAAACAGCTTGTTTCGTTGTTTTAAGCACGAATACATGCTTTTCGCGCAGTTATAAGAGAAAAAGTTTTGACGCGTATCAGAGGAACACTTGTAAAACCGATGTGTTGTGATTTAGCTCGTTTCAGACTAAAACAGCTTGTTTCGTTGTTTTAAGCACGAATGCATGCTTTTCGCGCAGTTATAAGAGAAAAAGTTTAGACGCGTATCAGGGGAACACTTGTAAAACCGATGTGTTGTGATTTAGCTCGTTTCGGTCTAAAACAGCTTGTTTCGTTGTATTAAGCAAGAATACATGCTTTTCGCGCTGTTATAAGAGAGAACGTTTTGACGCGTGTCACAGGGACACTTGTAAAACCGATGTGTTCAGATTTAGCTCGTTTCGGTCTAAAACAGCTTGTTTCGTTGTGTTAAGCAAGAATACATGATTTTCGCGCTGTTATAAGAGAAAAAGTTTTGACGCGTGTCACAGGGACACTTGTAAAACCGATGTGTTCAGATTTAGCTCGTTTCGGTCTAAAACAGCTTGTTTCGCTGTTTTAAGCACGAATACATGCTTTTCGCGCAGTTATAGAAGAAAAAGTTTTGGCGCGTATTGAGGGACACTTGTAAAACCGATGTGTTCAGATTTAGCTCATCTCGGTCTAAAACAGCTTGTTTCGTTGCTTTAAGCACGAACACATGCTTTTCGCGCAGTTATAGAAGGAAAAGTTTTGACGCGTATTAGAGACTTGTAAAACCGATGTGTTGTGATTTAGCTGGTTTCGGTCTAAAACAGCTTGTTTCGTTGTTTTAAGCACGAATACATGCTTTTCGCGCAGTTATAGAAGAAAAAGTTTTGACGCGTATTAGAGAGACTTGTAAAACCGATGTGTTGTAATTTAGCTCGTTTCTGTCTAAAACAGCTTGTTTCGTTGTATTAAGCACGAATACATGCTTTTTGCGCAGTTATAAGAGAAAAAGTTTAGACGCGTATCAGGGGAACACTTGTAAAACCGATGTGTTGTGATTTAGCTCGTTTCGGACTAAAACAGCTTGTTTAGTTGTAATAAGCACGAATACATGCTTTTCGCGCAGTTTTAGAAGAAAAAGTTTTGACGCGTATTAGAGGGACACGTAAAACAGTTTTCAGATTTTGGTCATCTCAGTCTAAAACAGCTTTTTTCGTTGTATTAAGCACGAATACATGCTTTTCGCGCAGTTATAAGAGAAAAAGTTGACGCGTATCACGTGGATACTTGTAAAACCGATGTGTTCAGATATAGCTCGTTTTGGTATAAAACAGCTTGTTTCGTTGTTTTAAGCACGAATACAAGCCTTTCGCGCAGTTATAGAAGAAAAAGTTTTGACGCGTATTGAGGGACACTTGTAAAACCGATGTGTTCAGATTTAGCTCATCTCGGTCTAAAACAGCTTGTTTCGTTGTTTTAAGCACGAATACATGCTTTTCGCGCAGTTATAAGAGAAAAAGTTTTGACGCGTATCAGAGGAACACTTGTAAAACCGATGTGTTGTGATTTAGCTCGTTTCAGACTAAAACAGCTTGTTTCATTGTTTTAAGCACGAATACATGCTTTTCGCGCAGTTATAAGAGAAAAAGTTTAGACGCGTATCAGGGGAACACTTGTAAAACCGATGTGTTGTGATTTAGCTCGTTTCGGTCTAAAACAGCTTGTTTCGTTGTATTAAGCAAGAATACATAATTTTCGCGCTGTTATAAGAGAAAACGTTTTGACGCGTGTCACAGGGACACTTGTAAAACTGATGTGTTCTGATTTAGCTCGTTTCGGTCTAAAACAGCTTGTTTCGTTGTATTGAGCACGAATACATGCTTTTCGCGCAGTTATAAGAGAAAAAGTTTTGACGCGTATCAGAGGAACACTTGTAAAACCGATGTGTTCAGATTTACCTCGTTTCGGTCTAAAACAGCTTGTTTCGTTCAATTAGGCAGGAATACATGCTTTTCGCGCACTTATAAGAGAAAAAGTTTTGACGCGTATCACGTGGATACTTCTAAAACCGATGTGTTGGGATTTAGCTCGTTTCGGTCTAAAACAGCTTGTTTCGTTGTATTAAGCAAGAATACATGCTTTTCACGCAGTTATGAGAGAAAAAGTTTTGACGCGTGTCACAGGGACACTTGTAAAACCGATGTGTTCAGATTTAGCTCGTTTCGGTCTAAAACAGCTTGTTTCGTTGTATTAAGCACGAATTCATGCTTTTCGCGCAGTTATAAGAGAAAAAGTTGACGCGTATTGAGGGACACTTGTAAAACCGATGTGTTCAGATTTAGCTCATCTCGGTCTAAAACAGCTTGTTTCGTTGTTTTAAGCACGAATACATGCTTTTCGCGCAGTTATAAGAGAAAAAGTTTTGACGCGTATCAGAGGAACACTTGTAAAAGCGATGTGTTGTGATTTCGCTCGTTTCAGACTAAAACAGCTTGTTTCGTTGTTTTAAGCACGAATACATGCTTTTCGCGCAGTTATGAGACAAAGTTTAGACGCGTATCAGGGGAACACTTGTAAAACCGATGTGTTGTGATTTAGCTCGTTTCGGTCTAAAACAGCTTGTTTCGTTGTATTAAGCAAGAATACATGCTTTTCGCGCTGTTATAAGAGAAAACGTTTTGACGCGTGTCACAGAGACACTTGTAAAACCGATGTGTTCAGATTTAGCTCGTTTCGGTCTAAAACAGCTTGTTTCGTTGGATTAAGCACGAATACATGCTTTTCGCGCAGCTATAAGAGAAAAAGTTTTGACGCGTATCACGTGGATACTTGTAAAACCGATGTGTTCAGATATAGCTCGTTTTGTTATAAAACAACTTGTTTCGTTGTTTTAAGCAAGAATACATGCTTTTCGCGCAGTTATAGAAGGAAAAGTTTTGACGCGTATTAGAGACTTGTAAAACCGATGTGTTGTGATTAAGCTCGTTACGGTCTAAAACAGCTTGTTTCGTTGTTTTAAGCACGAATACATGCTTTTCGCGCAGTTATAGAAGAAAAAGTTTTGACGCGTATTAGAGGTACACTTGTAAAACCGATGTGTTGTGATTTAGCTCGTTTCGGACTAAAACAGCTTGTTTCGTTGTTTTAAGCACGAATACATGCTTTTCGCGCAGTTATAAGAGAAAAAGTTTAGACGCGTATCAGGGGAACACTTGTAAAACCGATGTGTTGTGATTTAGCTCGTTTCGGACTAAAACAGCTTGTTTAGTTGTATTAGGCACGAATACATGCTTTTCGCGCAGTTTTAGAAGAAAAAGTTTTGACGCGTATTAGAGGGACACTTGTAAAACAGTTTTCAGATTTAGGTCATCTCAGTCTAAAACAACTTTTTTCGTTGTATTAAGCACGAATACATGCTTTTCGCACAGTTATAAGAGAAAAAGTTTTGACGCGTATCAGAGGAACACTTGTAAAACCGATGTGTTCTGATTTAGCTCGTTTCGGTCTAAAACAGCTTGTTTCGTTGTATTAAGCACGAATACATGCTTTTCGCGCAGTTATACGAGAAAAAGTTTTGACGCGTATCAGAGGAACACTTGTAAAACCGATGTGTTCAGATTTACCTCGTTTCGGTCTAAAACAGCTTGTTTCGTTGGATTAAGCAGGAATACATGCTTTTCGCGCACTTATAAGAGAAAACGTTTTGACGCGTGTCACAGGGACACTTGTAAAACCGATGTGTTCTGATTTAGCTCGTTTCGGTCTAAAACAGCTTGTTTCGTTGTATTAAGCACGAATACATGCTTTTCGCGCAGTTATAAGAGAAAAAGTTTTGACGCGTATCAGAGGAACACTTGTAAAACCGATGTGTTCAGATTTACCTCGTTTCGGTCTAAAACAGCTTGTTTCGTTGTATTATACATGCTTTTCACGCAGTTATGAGAGAAAAAGTTTTGACGCGTGTCACAGGGACACTTGTGAAAACCTATGCTTTCAGATTTAGCTCGTTTCGGTCTAAAACAGCTTGTTTCGTTGTATTAAGCACGAATACATGCTTTTCGCGCAGTTATAAGAGAAAAAGTTGACGCGTATCACGTGGATACTTGTAAAACCGATGTGTTCATATATAGCTCGTTTTGGTATAAAACAGCTTGTTTCGTTGTATTAAGCAAGAATACATGCTTTTCACGCAGTTATAAGAGAAAAAGTTTTGACGCGTATCAGAGGAAAACTTGTAAAACCGATGTGTTGTGATTTACCTCGTTTCGGTCTAAAACAGCTTGTTTCGTTGGATTAATCACGAACACATGCTTTTCGCGCAGTTATAAGAGAAAAAGTTTTGACGCGTGTCACAAGGACACTTGTAAAACCGATGTGTTTAGATTTAGCTCGTTTCGGTCTAAAACAGCTTGTTTCGTTGTATTAAGCACGAATACACGCTTTTCGCGCAGTTTTAGAAGAAAAAGTTTTGACGCCTATTAGAGGGGCACTTGTTAAAGTTTTCAGATTTAGGTCATCTCAGTCTAAAACAGCTTTTTTCGTGTTATTAAGCACAAATACATGCTTTTCGCACAGTTATAAGAGAAAAAGTTTTGACGCGTATCAGAGGAACACTTGTAAAACCGATATGTTGTGATTTAGCTCGTTTCGGTCTAAAACAGCTTGTTTCGTTGTATTAAGCACGAATACATGCTTTTCGCGCAGTTATAAGAGAAAAAGTTGACGCGTATCACGTGGATACTTGTAAAACCGATGTGTTCAGATATAGCTCGTTTTGGTATAAAACAGCTTGTTTCGTTGTTTTAAGCACGAATACAAGCCTTTCGCGCAGTTATAGAAGAAAAAGTTTTGACGCGTATTGAGGGACACTTGTAAAACCGATGTGTTCAGATTTAGCTCATCTCGGTCTAAAACAGCTTGTTTCGTTGTTTTAAGCACGAATACATGCTTTTCGCGCAGTTATAAGAGAAAAAGTTTTGACGCGTATCAGAGAAACACTTGTAAAACCGATGTGTTGTGATTTAGCTCGTTTCAGACTAAAACAGCTTGTTTCATTGTTTTAAGCACGAATACATGCTTTTCGCGCAGTTATAAGAGAAAAAGTTTAGACGCGTATCAGGGGAACACTTGTAAAACCGATGTGTTGTGATTTAGCTCGTTTCGGTCTAAAACAGCTTGTTTCGTTGTATTAAGTAGGAATACATGCTTTTCGCGCTGTTATAAGAGAAAACGTTTTGACGCGTGTCACAGGGACACTTGTAAAACCGATGTGTTCTGATTTAGCTCGTTTCGGTCTAAAACAGCTTGTTTCGTTGTATTAAGCACGAATACATGCTTTTCGCGCAGTTATAAGAGAAAAAGTTTTGACGCGTATCAGAGGAACACTTGTAAAACCGATGAGTTCAGATTTACCTCGTTTCGGTCTAAAACAGCTTGTTTCGTTGGATTAAGCAGGAATACATGCTTTTCGCGCACTTATAAGAGAAAAAGTTTTGACGCGTATCGCGTGGATACTTCTAAAACCGATGTGTTGTGATTTAGCTCGTTTCGGTCTAAAACAGCTTGTTTCGTTGTATTAAGCAAAAATACATGCTTTTCACGCAGTTATGAGAGAAAAAGTTTTGACGCGTGTCACAGGGACACTTGTAAAACCGATGTGTTCAGATTTAGCTCGTTACGGTCTAAAACAGCTTGTTTCGTTGTATTAAGCACGAATACATGCTTTTCGCGCAGTTATAAGAGAAAAAGTTGACGCGTATTGAGGGACACTTGTAAAACCGATGTGTTCAGATTTTGCTCATCTCGGTCTAAAACAGCTTGTTTCGTTGTTTTAAGCACGAATACATGCTTTTCGCGCAGTTATAAGAGAAAAAGTTTTGACGCGTATCAGAGGAACACTTGTAAAAGCGATGTGTTGTGATTTCGCTCGTTTCAGACTAAAACAGCTTGTTTCGTTGTTTTAAGCACGAATACATGCTTTTCGCGCAGTTATGAGACAAAGTTTAGACGCGTGTCAGGGGAACACTTGTAAAACCGATGTGTTGTGATTTAGCTCGTTTCGGTCTAAAACAGCTTGTTTCGTTGTATTAAGCAAGAATACATGCTTTTCGCGCTGTTATAAGAGAAAACGTTTTGACGCGTGTCACAGAGACACTTGTAAAACCGATGTGTTCAGATTTAGCTCGTTTCGGTCTAAAACAGCTTGTTTCGTTGGATTAAGCACGAATACATGCTTTTCGCGCAGCTATAAGAGAAAAAGTTTTGACGCGTATCACGTGGATACTTGTAAAACCGATGTGTTCAGATATAGCTCGTTTTGGTATAAAACAACTTGTTTCGTTGTTTTAAGCAAGAATACATGCTTTTCGCGCAGTTATAGAAGGAAAAGTTTTGACGCGTATTAGAGGTACACTTGTAAAACCGATGTGTTGTGATTTAGCTCGTTTCGGACTAAAACAGCTTGTTTCGTTGTTTTAAGCACGAATACATGCTTTTCGCGCAGTTATAGGAGAAAAAGTTTAGACGCGTATCAGGGGAACACTTGTAAAACCGATGTGTTGTGATTTAGCTCGTTTCGGACTAAAACAGCTTGTTTAGTTGTATTAGGCACGAATACATGCTTTTCGCGCAGTTTTAGAAGAAAACGTTTTGACGCGTATTAGAGGGACACTTGTAAAACAGTTTTCAGATTTAGGTCATCTCAGTCTAAAACAACTTTTTTCGTTGTATTAAGCACGAATACATGCTTTTCGCACAGTTATAAGAGAAAAAGTTTTGACGCGTATCAGAGGAACACTTGTAAAACCGATTTGTTCTGATTTAGCTCGTTTCGGTCTAAAACAGCTTGTTTCGTTGTATTAAGCACGAATACATGCTTTTCGCGCAGTTATAAGAGAAAAAGTTTTGACGCGTAGCAGAGGAACACTTGTAAAACCGATGTGTTCAGATTTACCTCGTTTCGGTCTAAAACAGCTTGTTTCGTTGGATTAAGCAGGAATACATTCTTTTGGCGCACTTATAAGAGAAAACGTTTTGACGCGTGTCACAGGGACACTTGTAAAACCGATGTGTTCTGATTTAGCTCGTTTCGGTCTAAAACAGCTTGTTTCGTTGTATTAAGCACGAATACATGCTTTTCGCGCAGTTATAAGAGAAAAAGTTTTGACGCGTATCAGAGGAACACTTGTAAAACCGATGTGTTCAGATTTACCTCGTTTCGGTCTAAAACAGCTTGTTTCGTTGTATTATGCATGCTTTTCACGCAGTTATGAGAGAAAAAGTTTTGACGCGTGTCACAGGGACACTTGTGAAAACCTATGCTTTCAGATTTAGCTCGTTTCGGTCTAAAACAGCTTGTTTCGTTGTATTGAGCACGAATACATGCTTTTTGCGCAGTTATAAGAGAAAAAGTTGATGCGTATTACGTGGATACTTGTAAAACCGATGTGTTCATATATAGCTCGTTTTGGTATAAAACAGCTTGTTTCGTTGTTTTAAGCACGAATACATGCTTTTCGCGCAGTTATAAGAGAAAACGTTTAGACGCGTATCAGGGGAACACTTGTAAAACCGATGTGTTGTGATTTAGCTCGTTTCGGACTAAAACAGCTTGTTTAGTTGTAATAAGCACGAATACATGCTTTTCGCGCAGTTTTAGAAGAAAACGTTTTGACGCGTATTAGTGGGACACGTAAAACAGTTTTCAGATTTAGGTCATCTCAGTCTAAAACAGCTTTTTTCGTTGTATTAAGCACGAATACATGCTTTTCGTGCAGTTATAAGAGAAAAAGTTTTGACGCGTATCAGAGGAACACTTGTAAAACCGATGTGTTGTGATTTAGCTCGTTTCGGTCTAAAACAGCTTGTTTCGTTGTATTACGCACGAATACAAGCTTTTCGCGCAGTTATAAGAGAAAAGGTTTTGACGCGTATCAGAGGAACACTTGTAAAACCGATGTGTTGTGATTTAGCTCGTTTCGGTCTAAAACAGCTTGTTTCGTTGTATTAAGCACGAATACAAGCTTTTCGCGCAGTTATAAGAGAAAAAGTTTTGACGCGTATCAGAGGAAAACTTGTAAAACCGATGTCTTGTGATTTAGCTCGTTTCGGTCTAAAACAGCTTGTTTTGTGGTATTAAGCACGAATACATGCTTTTCGCGCAGTTATAAGAGAAAAAGTTTTGACGCGTATCAGACGAACACTTGTAAAACCGATGTGTTAGATTTACCTCGTTTCGGTCTAAAACAGCTTGTTTCTTTGGATTAAGCAGGAATACATGCTTTTCGCGCATTTATAGGAGAAAAAGTTTTGACGCGTATCACGTGGATACTTGTAAAACCGATGTGTTGTGATTTAGCTCGTTTCGGTCTAAAACAGCTTGTTTCGTTGTATTAAGCAAGAATACATGCTTTTCACGCAGTTATGAGAGAAAAAGTTTTGACGCGTATTAGAGGGACACTTGTTAATGTTTTCAGATTTAGGTCATCTCAGTCTAAAACAGCTTGTAAAACCGATGTGTTCAGATTTAACTTGTTTCGGTCCAAAACAGCTTGTTTCGTTGTATTAAGCACGAATACATGCTTTTCGCGCAGTTATAAGAGAAAAAGTTTTGACGCGTATCAGAGGAACACTTGTAAAACCGATGTGTTGTGATTTAGCTCGTTTCGGACTAAAACAGCTTGTTTCGTTGGATTAAGCAGGAATACATGCTTTTCGCCCACTTATAGGAGAAAAAGTTTTCACGCGTATCACGTGGATACTTGTAAAACCTATGTGTTGTGATTTAGCTCGTTTCGGTCTAAAACAGCTTGTTTCGTTGTATTAAGCAAGAATACATGCTTTTCAAGCAGTTATGAGAGAAAAAGTTTTGACGCGTGTCACAGGGACACTTGTAAAACCGATGTGTTCAGATTTAGCTCGTTTCGGTCTGAAACAGCTTGTTTCGTTGTATTAAGCACGAATACAAGCTTTTCGCGCAGTTATAAGAGAAAAAGTTGACGCGTATCACGTGGATACTTGTAAAACCGATGTGTTCAGATATAGCTCGTTTTGGTATAAAACAGCTTGTTTCGTTGTTTTAAGCACGAATACATGCTTTTCGCGCAGTTATAGAAGAAAAAGTTTTGACGCGTATTGAGGGACACTTGTAAAACCGATGTGTTCAGATTTAGCTCATCTCGGTCTAAAACAGCTTGTTTCGTTGTTTTAAGCACGAATACATGCTTTTCGCGCAGTTATAAGAGAAAAAGTTTTGACGCGTATCAGAGGAACACTTGTAAAACCGATGTGTTGTGATTTAGCTCGTTTCAGACTAAAACAGCTTGTTTCGTTGTTTTAAGCACGAATGCATGCTTTTCGCGCAGTTATAAGAGAAAAAGTTTTGACGCGTATCAGAGGAACACTTGTAAAACCGATGTGTTGTGATTTAGCTCGTTTCGGACTAAAACAGCTTGTTTCGTTGGATTAAGCAGGAATACATGCTTTTCGCCCACTTATAAGAGAAAAAGTTTTGACGCGTATCACGTGGATACTTGTAAAACCTATGTGTTGTGATTTAGCTCGTTTCGGTCTAAAACAGCTTGTTTCGTTGTATTAAGCAAGAATACATGCTTTTCAAGCAGTTATGAGAGAAAAAGTTTTGACGCGTGTCACAGGGACACTTGTAAAACCGATGTGTTCAGATTTAGCTCGTTTCGGTCTGAAACAGCTTGTTTCGTTGTATTAAGCACGAATACAAGCTTTTCGCGCAGTTATAAGAGAAAAAGTTGACGCGTATCACGTGGATACTTGTAACACCGATGTGTTCAGATATAGCTCGTTTTGGTATAAAACAGCTTGTTTCCTTGTTTTAAGCACGAATACATGCTTTTCGCGCAGTTATAGAAGAAAAAGTTTTGACGCGTATTGAGGGACACTTGTAAAACCGATGTGTTCAGATTTAGCTCATCTCGGTCTAAAACAGCTTGTTTCGTTGTTTTAAGCACGAATACATGCTTTTCGCGCAGTTATAAGAGAAAAAGTTTTGACGCGTATCAGAGGAACACTTGTAAAACCGATGTGTTGTGATTTAGCTCGTTTCAGACTAAAACAGCTTGTTTCGTTGTTTTAAGCACGAATGCATGCTTTTCGCGCAGTTATAAGAGAAAAAGTTTAGACGCGTATCAGGGGAACACTTGTAAAACCGATGTGTTGTGATTTAGCTCGTTTCGGTCTAAAACTGCTTGTTTCGTGGTATTAAGCACGAATACATGCTTTTCGCGCAGTTATAAGAGAAAAAGATTTGACGCGTATCAGAGGAACACTTGTAAAACCGATGTGTTCAGATTTACCTCGTTTCGGTCTAAAACAGCTTGTTTCTTTGGATTAAGCAGGAATACATGCTTTTCGCGCATTTATAAGAGAAAAAGTTTTGACGCGTATCACGTGGATACTTGTAAAACCGATGTGTTATGATTTAGCTCGTTTCGGTCTAAAACAGCTTGTTTCGTTGTATTAAGCAAGAATACATGCTTTTCACGCTGTTATGAGAGAAAAAGTTTTGACGCGTATTAGAGGGACACTTGTTAAAGTTTTCAGATTTAGGTCATCTCAGTCTAAAACAGCTTGTAAAACCGATGTGTTCAGATTTAACTTGTTTCGGTCCAAAACAGCTTGTTTCGTTGTATTAAGCACGAATACATGCTTTTCGCGCAGTTATAAGAGAAAACGTTTAGACGCGTATCAGGGGAACACTTGTAAAACCGATGTGTTGTGATTTAGCTCGTTTCGGACTAAAACAGCTTGTTTAGTTGTAATAAGCACGAATACATGCTTTTCGCGCAGTTTTAGAAGAAAACGTTTTGACGCGTATTAGTGGGACACGTAAAACAGTTTTCAGATTTAGGTCATCTCAGTCTAAAACAGCTTTTTTCGTTGTATTAAGCACGAATACATGCTTTTCGTGCAGTTATAAGAGAAAAAGTTTTGACGCGTATCAGAGGAACACTTGTAAAACCGATGTGTTGTGATTTAGCTCGTTTCGGTCTAAAACAGCTTGTTTCGTTGTATTACGCACGAATACAAGCTTTTCGCGCAGTTATAAGAGAAAAGGTTTTGACGCGTATCAGAGGAACACTTGTAAAACCGATGTGTTGTGATTTAGCTCGTTTCGGTCTAAAACAGCTTGTTTCGTTGTATTAAGCACGAATACAAGCTTTTCGCGCAGTTATAAGAGAAAAAGTTTTGACGCGTATCAGAGGAAAACTTGTAAAACCGATGTCTTGTGATTTAGCTCGTTTCGGTCTAAAACAGCTTGTTTCGTGGTATTAAGCACGAATACATGCTTTTCGCGCAGTTATAAGAGAAAAAGTTTTGACGCGTATCAGACGAACACTTGTAAAACCGATGTGTTCAGATTTACCTCGTTTCGGTCTAAAACAGCTTGTTTCTTTGGATTAAGCAGGAATACATGCTTTTCGCGCATTTATAGGAGAAAAAGTTTTGACGCGTATCACGTGGATACTTGTAAAACCGATGTGTTGTGATTTAGCTCGTTGCGGTCTAAAACAGCTTGTTTCGTTGTATTAAGCAAGAATACATGCTTTTCACGCAGTTATGAGAGAAAAAGTTTTGACGCGTATTAGAGGGACACTTGTTAAAGTTTTCAGATTTAGGTCATCTCAGTCTAAAACAGCTTGTAAAACCGATGTGTTCAGATTTAACTTGTTTCGGTCCAAAACAGCTTGTTTCGTTGTATTAAGCACGAATACATGCTTTTCGCGCAGTTATAAGAGAAAAAGTTTTGACGCGTATCAGAGGAACACTTGTAAAACCGATGTGTTGTGATTTAGCTCGTTTCGGACTAAAACAGCTTGTTTCGTTGGATTAAGCAGGAATACATGCTTTTCGCCCACTTATAGGAGAAAAAGTTTTCACGCGTATCACGTGGATACTTGTAAAACCTATGTGTTGTGATTTAGCTCGTTTCGGTCTAAAACAGCTTGTTTCGTTGTATTAAGCAAGAATACATGCTTTTCAAGCAGTTATGAGAGAAAAAGTTTTGACGCGTGTCACAGGGACACTTGTAAAACCGATGTGTTCAGATTTAGCTCGTTTCGGTCTGAAACAGCTTGTTTCGTTGTATTAAGCACGAATACAAGCTTTTCGCGCAGTTATAAGAGAAAAAGTTGACGCGTATCACGTGGATACTTGTAAAACCGATGTGTTCAGATATAGCTCGTTTCGGTCTAAAACAGCTTGTTTCCTTGTTTTAAGCACGAATACATGCTTTTCGCGCAGTTATAGAAGAAAAAGTTTGGACGCGTATTGAGGGACACTTGTAAAACCGATGTGTTCAGATTTAGCTCATCTCGGTCTAAAACAGCTTGTTTCGTTGTTTTAAGCACGAATACATGCTTTTCGCGCAGTTATAAGAGAAAAAGTTTTGACGCGTATCAGAGGAACACTTGTAAAACCGATGTGTTGTGATTTAGCTCGTTTCAGACTAAAACAGCTTGTTTCGTTGTTTTAAGCACGAATGCATGCTTTTCGCGCAGTTATAAGAGAAAAAGTTTAGACGCGTATCAGGGGAACACTTGTAAAACCGATGTGTTGTGATTTAGCTCGTTTCGGTCTAAAACTGCTTGTTTCGTGGTATTAAGCACGAATACATGCTTTTCGCGCAGTTATAAGAGAAAAAGTTTTGACGCGTATCAGAGGAACACTTGTAAAACCGATGTGTTCAGATTTACCTCGTTTCGGTCTAAAACAGCTTGTTTCTTTGGATTAAGCAGGAATACATGCTTTTCGCGCATTTATAGGAGAAAAAGTTTTGACGCGTATCACGTGGATACTTGTAAAACCGATGTGTTATGATTTAGCTCGTTTCGGTCTAAAACAGCTTGTTTCGTTGTATTAAGCAAGAATACATGCTTTTCACGCTGTTATGAGAGAAAAAGTTTTGACGCGTATTAGAGGGACACTTGTTAAAGTTTTCAGATTTAGGTCATCTCAGTCTAAAACAGCTTGTAAAACCGATGTGTTCAGATTTAACTTGTTTCGGTCCAAAACAGCTTGTTTCGTTGTATTAAGCACGAATACATGCTTTTCGCGCAGTTATAAGAGAAAAAGTTTAGACGGGTATCAGGGGAACACTTGTAAAACCGATGTGTTGTGATTTAGCTCGTTTCGGTCTAAAACTGCTTGTTTCGTGGTATTAAGCACGAATACATGCTTTTCGCGCAGTTATAAGAGAAAAAGTTTTGACGCGTATCAGAGGAACACTTGTAAAACCGATGTGTTGTGATTTAGCTCGTTTCGGACTAAAACAACTTGTTTCGTTGGATTAAGCAGGAATACATGCTTTTCGCCCACTTATAAGAGAAAAAGTTTTGACGCGTATCACGTGGATACTTGTAGAACCTATGTGTTGTGATTTAGCTCGTTTCGGTCTAAAACAGCTTGTTTCGTTGTATTCAGCAAGAATACATGCTTTTCAAGCAGTTATGAGAGAAAAAGTTTTGACGCGTGTCACAGGGACACTTGTAAAACCGATGTGTTCAGATTTAGCTCGTTTCGGTCTGAAACAGCTTGTTTCGTTGTATTAAGCACGAATACAAGCTTTTCGCGCAGTTATAAGAGAAAAAGTTGACGCGTATCACGTGGATACTTGTAAAACCGATGTGTTCAGATATAGCTCGTTTTGGTATAAAACAGCTTGTTTCCTTGTTTTAGGCACGAATACATGCTTTTCGCGCAGTTATAGAAGAAAAAGTTTTGACGCGTATTGAGGGACACTTGTAAAACCGATGTGTTCAGATTTAGCTCATCTCGGTCTAAAACAGCTTGTTTCGTTGTTTTAAGCACGAATGCATGCTTTTCGCGCAGTTATAAGAGAAAAAGTTTAGACGCGTATCAGGGGAACACTTGTAAAACCGATGTGTTGTGATTTAGCTCGTTTCGGTCTAAAACAGCTTGTTTCGTTGTATTAAGCAAGAATACATGCTTTTCGCGCTGTTATAAGAGAAAACGTTTTGACGCGTGTCACAGGGACACTTGTAAAACCGATGTGTTCAGATTTAGCTCGTTTCGGTATAAAACAGCTTGTTTCGTTGTGTTAAGCAAGAATACATGATTTTCGCGCTGTTATAAGAGAAAAAGTTTTGACGCGTGTCACAGGGACACTTGTAAAACCGATGTGTTCAGATTTAGCTCGTTTCGGTCTAAAACAGCTTGTTTCGCTGTTTTAAGCACGAATACATGCTTTTCGCGCAGTTATAGAAGAAAAAGTTTTGACGCGTATTGAGGGACACTTGTAAAACCGATGTGTTCAGATTTAGCTCGTTTCGGTCTAAAACAGCTTGTTTCGTTGTGTTAAGCAAGAATACATGATTTTCGCGCTGTTATAAGAGAAAAAGTTTTGACGCGTGTCACAGGGACACTTGTAAAACCGATGTGTTCAGATTTAGCTCGTTTCGGTCTAAAACAGCTTGTTTCGTTGTTTTAAGCAAGAATACATGCTTTTCGCGCAGTTATAGAAGAAAAAGTTTTGACGCGTATTAGAGAGACTTGTAAAACCGATGTGTTGTGATTTAGCTCGTTTCTGTCTAAAACAGCTTGTTTCGTTGTATTAAGCACGAATACATGCTTTTTGCGCAGTTATAAGAGAAAAAGTTTAGACGCGTATCAGGGGAACACTTGTAAAACCGATGTGTTGTGATTTAGCTCGTTTCGGACTAAAACAGCTTGTTTAGTTGTAATAAGCACGAATACATGCTTTTCGCGCAGTTTTAGAAGAAAACGTTTTGACGCGTGTCACAGGGACACTTGTAAAACCGATGTGTTCTGATTTAGCTCGTTTCGGTCTAAAACAGCTTGTTTCGTTGTATTAAGCACGAATACATGCTTTTCGCGCAGTTATAAGAGAAAAAGTTTTGACGCGTATCAGAGGAACACTTGTAAAACCGATGTGTTCAGATTTACCTCGTTTCGGTCTAAAACGGCTTGTTTCGTTGTATTATACATGCTTTTCACGCAGTTATGAGAGAAAAAGTTTTGACGCGTGTCACAGGGACACTAGTGAAAACCTATGCTTTCAGATTTAGCTCGTTTCGGTCTAAAACAGCTTGTTTCGTTGTATTAAGCACGAATACATGCTTTTCGCGCAGTTATAAGAGAAAAAGTTGACGCCTATTACGTGGATACTTGTAAAACCGATGTGTTCATATATAGCTCGTTTTGGTATAAAACAGCTTGTTTCGTTGTTTTAAGCACGAATACATGCTTTTCGCGCAGTTATAAGAGAAAAAGTTTAGACGCGTATCAGAGGAACACTTGTAAAACCGATGTGTTGTGATTTAGCTCGTTTCAGACTAAAACAGCTTGTTTCGTTGTTTTAAGCACGAATGCATGCTTTTCGCGCAGTTATAAGAGAAAAAGTTTAGACGCGTATCAGGGGAACACTTGTAAAACCGATGTGTTGTGATTTAGCTCGTTTCGGTCTAAAACAGCTTGTTTCTTGGTATTAAGCACGAATACATGCTTTTCGCGCAGTTATAAGAGAAAAAGTTTTGACGCGTATCAGAGGAACACTTGTAAAACCGATGTGTTCAGATTTACCTCGTTTCGGTCTAAAACAGCTTGTTTCTTTGGATTAAGCAGGAATACATGCTTTTCGCGCATTTATAGGAGAAAAAGTTTTGACGCGTATCACGTGGATACTTGTAAAACCGATGTGTTGTGATTTAGCTCGTTTCGGTCTAAAACAGCTTGTTTCGTTGTATTAAGCAAGAATACATGCTTTTCACGCAGTTATGAGAGAAAAAGTTTTGACGCGTATTAGAGGGACACTTGTTAAAGTTTTCAGATTTAGGTCATCTCAGTCTAAAACAGCTTGTAAAACCGATGTGTTCAGATTTAACTTGTTTCGGTCCAAAACAGCTTGTTTCGTTGTATTAAGCACGAATACATGCTTTTCGCGCAGTTATAAGAGAAAAAGTTTTGACGCGTATCAGAGGAACACTTGTAAAACCGATGTGTTGTGATTTAGCTCGTTTCGGACTAAAACAGCTTGTTTCGTTGGATTAAGCAGGAATACATGCTTTTCGCCCACTTATAAGAGAAAAAGTTTTGACGCGTATCACGTGGATACTTGTAAAACCTATGTGTTGTGATTTAGCTCGTTTCGGTCTAAAACAGCTTGTTTCGTTGTATTAAGCAAGAATACATGCTTTTCAAGCAGTTATGAGAGAAAAAGTTTTGACGCGTGTCACAGGGACACTTGTAAAACCGATGTGTTCAGATTTAGCTCGTTTCGGTCTGAAACAGCTTGTTTCGTTGTATTAAGCACGAATACAAGCTTTTCGCGCAGTTATAAGAGAAAAAGTTGACGCGTATCACGTGGATACTTGTAAAACCGATGTGTTCAGATATAGCTCGTTTTGGTATAAAACAGCTTGTTTCGTTGTTTTAAGCACGAATACATGCTTTTCGCGCAGTTATAGAAGAAAAAGTTTTGACGCGTATTGAGGGACACTTGTAAAACCGATGTGTTCAGATTTAGCTCATCTCGGTCTAAAACAGCTTGTTTCGTTGTTTTAAGCACGAATACATGCTTTCCGCGCAGTTATAAGAGAAAAAGTTTTGACGCGTATCAGAGGAACACTTGTAAAACCGATGTGTTGTGATTTAGCTCGTTTCAGACTAAAACAGCTTGTTTCGTTGTTTTAAGCACGAATGCATGCTTTTCGCGCAGTTATAAGAGAAAAAGTTTAGACGCGTATCAGGGGAACACTTGTAAAACCGATGTGTTGTGATTTAGCTCGTTTCGGTCTAAAACATCTTGTTTCGTTGTATTAAGCAAGAATACATGATTTTCGCGCTGTTATAAGAGAAAAAGTTTTGACGCGTGTCACAGGGACACTTGTAAAACCGATGTGTTCAGATTTAGCTCGTTTCGGTCTAAAACAGCTTGTTTCGCTGTTTTAAGCACGAATACATGCTTTTCGCGCAGTTATAGAAGAAAAAGTTTTGACGCGTATTGAGGGACACTTGTAAAACCGATGTGTTCAGATTTAGCTCATCTCGGTCTAAAACAGCTTGTTTCGTTGCTTTAAGCACGAACACATGCTTTTCGCGCAGTTATAGAAGGAAAAGTTTTGACGCGTATTAGAGACTTGTAAAACCGATGTGTTGTGATTTAGCTCGTTTCGGTCTAAAACAGCTTGTTTCGTTGTTTTAAGCACGAATACATGCTTTTCGCGCAGTTATAGAAGAAAAAGTTTTGACGCGTATTAGAGAGACTTGTAAAACCGATGTGTTGTGATTTAGCTCGTTTCTGTCTAAAACAGCTTGTTTCGTTGTATTAAGCACGAATACATGCTTTTTGCGCAGTTATAAGAGAAAAAGTTTAGACGCGTATCAGGGGAACACTTGTAAAACCGATGTGTTGTGATTTAGCTCGTTTCGGACTAAAACAGCTTGTTTAGTTGTAATAAGCACGAATACATGCTTTTCGCGCAGTTTTAGAAGAAAAAGTTTTGACGCGTATTAGAGGGACAAGTAAAACAGTTTTCAGATTTAGGTCATCTCAGTCTAAAACAGCTTTTTTCGTTGTATTAAGCACGAATACATGCTTTTCGCGCAGTTATAAGAGAAAAAGTTGACGCGTATCACGTGGATACTTGTAAAACCGATGTGTTCAGATATAGCTCGTTTTGGTATAAAACAGCTTGTTTCGTTGTTTTAAGCACGAATACATGCTTTTCGCGCAGTTATAAGAGAAAAAGTTTTGACGCGTATCAGAGGAACCCTTGTAAAAGCGATGTGTTGTGATTTCGCTCGTTTCAGACTAAAACAGCTTGTTTCGTTGTTTTAAGCACGAATACATGCTTTTCGCGCAGTTATGAGACAAAGTTTAGACGCGTATCAGGGGAACACTTGTAAAACCGATGTGTTGTGATTTAGCTCGTTTCGGACTAAAACAGCTTGTTTAGTTGTTTTAAACACGAATACATGCTTTTCGCGCAGTTATAGAAGAAAAAGTTTTGACGCGTATTGAGGGACACTTGTAAAACCGATGTGTTCAGATTTAGCTCATCTCGGTCTAAAACAGCTTGTTTCGTTGTTTTAAGCACGAATACATGCTTTTCGCGCAGTTATAAGAGAAAAAGTTTTGACGCGTATCAGAGGAACACTTGTAAAACCGATGTGTTGTGATTTAGCTCGTTTCAGACTAAAACAGCTTGTTTCGTTGTTTTAAGCACGAATGCATGCTTTTCGCGCAGTTATAAGAGAAAAAGTTTAGACGCGTATCAGGGGAACACTTGTAAAACCGATGTGTTGTGATTTAGCTCGTTTCGGTCTAAAACATCTTGTTTCGTTGTATTAAGCAAGAATACATGATTTTCGCGCTGTTATAAGAGAAAAAGTTTTGACGCGTGTCACAGGGACACTTGTAAAACTGATGTGTTCAGATTTAGCTCGTTTCGGTCTAAAACAGCTTGTTTCGCTGTTTTAAGCACGAATACATGCTTTTCGCGCAGTTATAGAAGAAAAAGTTTTGACGCGTATTGAGGGACACTTGTAAAACCGATGTGTTCAGATTTAGCTCATCTCGGTCTAAAACAGCTTGTTTCGTTGCTTTAAGCACGAACACATGCTTTTCGCGCAGTTATAGAAGGAAAAGTTTTGACGCGTATTAGAGACTTGTAAAACCGATGTGTTGTGATTTAGCTCGTTTCGGTCTAAAACAGCTTGTTTCGTTGTTTTAAGCACGAATACATGCTTTTCGCGCAGTTATAGAAGAAAAAGTTTTGACGCGTATTAGAGAGACTTGTAAAACCGATGTGTTGTGATTTAGCTCGTTTCTGTCTAAAACAGCTTGTTTCGTTGTATTAAGCACGAATACATGCTTTTTGCGCAGTTATAAGAGAAAAAGTTTAGACGCGTATCAGGGGAACACTTGTAAAACCGATGTGTTGTGATTTAGCTCGTTTCGGACTAAAACAGCTTGTTTAGTTGTAATAAGCACGAATACATGCTTTTCGCGCAGTTTTAGAAGAAAAAGTTTTGACGCGTATTAGAGGGACAAGTAAAACAGTTTTCAGATTTAGGTCATCTCAGTCTAAAACAGCTTTTTTCGTTGTATTAAGCACGAATACATGCTTTTCGCGCAGTTATAAGAGAAAAAGTTGACGCGTATCACGTGGATACTTGTAAAACCGATGTGTTCAGATATAGCTCGTTTTGGTATAAAACAGCTTGTTTCGTTGTTTTAAGCACGAATACATGCTTTTCGCGCAGTTATAAGAGAAAAAGTTTTGACGCGTATCAGAGGAACCCTTGTAAAAGCGATGTGTTGTGATTTCGCTCGTTTCAGACTAAAACAGCTTGTTTCGTTGTTTTAAGCACGAATACATGCTTTTCGCGCAGTTATGAGACAAAGTTTAGACGCGTATCAGGGGAACACTTGTAAAACCGATGTGTTGTGATTTAGCTCGTTTCGGTCTAAAACAGCTTGTTTCGTTGTATTAAGGAAGAATACATGCTTTTCGCGCTGTTATAAGAGAAAACGTTTTGACGCGTGTCACAGAGACACTTGTAAAACCGATGTGTTCAGATTTAGCTCGTTTCGGTCTAAAACAGCTTGTTTCGTTGGATTAAGCACGAATACATGCTTTTCGCGCAGTTATAAGAGAAAAAGTTTTGACGCGTATCACGTGGATACTTGTAAAACAGGTGTGTTCAGATATAGCTCGTTTTGGTATAAAACAGCATGTTTCGTTGTTTTAAGCAAGAATACATGCTTTTCGCGCAGTTATAGAAGAAAACGTTTTGACGCGTATTAGAGGTACACTTGTAAAACCGATGTGTTGTGATTTAGCTCGTTTCGGACTAAAACAGCTTGTTTCGTTGTTTTAAGCACGAATACATGCTTTTCGCGCAGTTATAAGAAAAAAAGTTTAGACGCGTATCAGGGGAACACTTGTAAAACCGATGTGTTGTGATTTAGCTCGTTTCGGACTAAAACAGCTTGTTTAGTTGTATTAGGCACGAATACATGCTTTTCGCGCAGTTTTAGAAGAAAAAGTTTTGACGCGTATTAGAGGGACACTTGTAAAACAGTTTTTAGATTTAGGTCATCTCAGTCTAAAACAACTTTTTTCGTTGTATTAAGCACGAATACATGCTTTTCGCACAGTTATAAGAGAAAAAGTTTTGACGCGTATCAGAGGAACACTTGTAAAACCGATGTGTTGTGATTTAGCTGGTTTCGGTCTAAAACAGCTTGTTTCGTTGTTTTAAGCACGAATACATGCTTTTCGCGCAGTTATAGAAGGAAAAGTTCTGACGCGTATTAGAGACGTAAAACCGATGTGTTGTGATTTAGCTCGTTTCGGTCTAAAACCGCTTGTTTCGATGTTTTAAGCACGAATACATCTTTTCGCGCAGTTATAGAAGAAAACATTTTGACGCGTATTGAGGGACACTTGTAAAACCGATGTGTTCAGATTTAGCTCATCTCGGTCTAAAACAGCTTGTTTCGTTGTTTTAAGCACGAATACATGCTTTTCGCGCAGTTATAAAAGAAAAAGTTTTGACGCTTATCAGAGGAACACTTGTAAAACCGATGTGTTGTGATTTAGCTCGTTTCAGACTAAAACAGCTTGTTTCGTTGTTTTAAGCACGAATACATGCTTTTCGCGCAGTTATAAGAGAAAAAGTTTAGACGCGTATCAGGGGAACACTTGTAAAACTGATGTGTTGTGATTTAGCTCGTTTCGGTCTAAAACAGCTTGTTTCGTTGTATTAAGCAAGAATACATGCTTTTCGCGCTGTTATAAGAGAAAACGTTTTGACGCGTGTCACAGGGACACTTGTAAAACCGATGTGTTCTGATTTAGCTCGTTTCGGTCTAAAACAGCTTGTTTCGTTGTATTAAGCACGAATCATGCTTTTCGCGCAGTTATAAGAGAAAAAGTTTTGACGCTATCAGAGGAACACTTGTAAAACCGATGTGTTCAGATTTACCTCGTTTCGGTCTAAAACAGCTTGTTTCGTTGGATTAAGCAGGAATACATGCTTTTCGCGCACTTATAAGAGAAAAAGTTTTGACGCGTATCACGTGGATACTTCTAAAACCGATGTGTTGTGATTTAGCTCGTTTCGGTCTAAAACAGCTTGTTTCGTTGTATTAAGCAAGAATACATGCTTTTCACGCAGTTATGAGAGAAAAAGTTTTGACGCGTGTCACAGGGACACTTGTAAAACCGATGTGTTCAGATTTAGCTCGTTTTGGTATAAAACAGCTTGTTTCGTTGTTTTAAGCACGAATACATGCTTTTCGCGCAGTTTTAGAAGCAAAATTTCTGACGCGTATTAGAGACTTGTAAAACCGATGTGATTTAGCTCGTTTCGGTCTAAAACAGCTTGTTTCGTTGTTTTAAGCACGAATATATGCTTTTCGCGCAGTTATAGAAGGAAAAGTTTTGACGCGTATTAGAGACTTGTAAAACCGATGTGTTGTGATTTAGCTCGTTTCGGTCTAAAATCGCTTGTTTCGATGTTTTAAGCACGAATACATCTTTTCACGCAGTTTTAGAAGAAAACATTTTGACGCGTAATAGGGAGACTTGTAAAACCGATGTGTTGTGATTTAGCTCGTTTCGGTCTAAAACAGCTTGTTTCGTTGTATTAAGCACGAATACATGCTTTTCGCGCAGTTATAAGAGAAAAAGTTTTGACGCGTATCAGAGGAAAACTTGTAAAACCGATGTGTTGTGATTTACCTCGTTTCGGTCTAAAACAGCTTGTTTCGCTGGAATAATTACGAACACATGCTTTTCGCGCAGTTATAAGAGAAAAAGTTTTGACGCGTGTCACAAGGACACTTGTAAAACCGATGTGTTCAGATTTAGCTCGTTTCGTTCTAAAAGAGCTTGTTTCGTTGTATTAAGCACGAATACATGCTTTTCGCGCAGTTTTAGAAGAAAAAGTTTTGACGCGTATTAGAGGGACACTTGTTAAAGTTTTCAGATTTAGGTCATCTCAGTCTAAAACAGCTTTTTTCGTTGTATTAAGCACGAATACATGCTTTTCGCACAGTTATAGGAGAAAAAGTTTTGACGCGTATCAGAGGAACACTTGTAAAACCGATGTGTTGTGATTCAGCTCGTTTCGGTCTAAAACAGCTTGTTTCGTTGTATTAAGCACGAATACAAGCTTTTCGCGCAGTTATAAGAGAAAAAGTTTTGACGCGTATCAGAGGAAAACTTGTAAAACCGATGTGTTGTGATTTAGCTCGTTTCGGTCTAAAACAACTTTTTTCGTTGTATTAAGCACGAATACATGCTTTTCGCACAGTTATAAGAGAAAAAGTTTTGACGCGTATCAGAGGAACACTTGTAAAACCGATGTGTTGTGATTTAGCTCGTTTCGGTCTAAAACAGCTTGTTTCGTTGTTTTAAGCACGAATACATGCTTTTCGCGCAGTTATAGAAGGAAAAGTTCTGACGCGTATTAGAGACGTAAAACCGATGTGTTGTGATTTAGCTCGTTTCGGTCTAAAACCGCTTGTTTCGATGTTTTAAGCACGAATACATCTTTTCGCGCAGTTATAGAAGAAAACATTTTGACGCGTAATAGGGAGACTTGTAAAACCGATGTGTTGTGATTTAGCTCGTTTCGGTCTAAAACAGCTTGTTTCGTTGTATTTAGCACGAATACATGCTTTTCGCGCAGTTATAAGAGAAAAAGTTTTGACGCGTGTCACAGGGACACTTGTAAAACCGATGTGTTCAGATATAGCTCGTTTTGGTATAAAACAGCTTGTTTCGTTGTTTTAAGCACGAATACAAGCTTTTCGCGCAGTTATAGAAGAAAAAGTTTTGACGCGTATTGAGGGACACTTGTAAAACCGATGTGTTGATTTAGCTCATCTTCTAAAACAGCTTGTTTCGTTGTTTTAAGCACGAATACATGCTTTTCGCGCAGTTATAAAAGAAAAAGTTTTGACGCGTATCAGAGGAACACTTGTAAAACCGATGTGTTGTGATTTAGCTCGTTTCAGACTAAAACAGCTTGTTTCGTTGTTTTAAGCACGAATACATGCTTTTCGCGCTGTTATAAGAGAAAACGTTTTGACGCGTGTCACAGGGACACTTGTAAAACCGATGTGTTCAGATTTAGCTCGTTTCGGTCTAAAACAGCTTGTTTCGTTGTGTTAAGCAAGAATACATGATTTTCGCGCTGTTATAAGAGAAAAAGTTTTGACGCGTGTCACAGGGACACTTGTAAAACCGATGTGTTCAGATTTAGCTCGTTTCGGTCTAAAACAGCTTGTTTCGCTGTTTTAAGCACGAATACATGCTTTTCGCGCAGATATAGAAGAAAAAGTTTTGACGCGTATTGAGGGACACTTGTAAAACCGATGTGTTCAGATTTAGCTCGTTTCGGTCTAAAACAGCTTGTTTCGTTGTGTTAAGCAAGAATACATGATTTTCGCGCTGTTATAAGAGAAAAAGTTTTGACGCGTGTCACAGGGACACTTGTAAAACCGATGTGTTCAGATTTAGCTCGTTTCGGTCTAAAACAGCTTGTTTCGTTGTTTTAAGCAAGAATACATGCTTTTCGCGCAGTTGTAGAAGAAAAAGTTTTGACGCGTATTAGAGAGACTTGTAAAACCGATGTGTTGTGATTTAGCTCGTTTCTGTCTAAAACAGCTTGTTTCGTTGTATTAAGCACGAATACATGCTTTTTGCGCAGTTATAAGAGAAAAAGTTTAGACGCGTATCAGGGGAACACTTGTAAAACCGATGTGTTGTGATTTAGCTCGTTTCGGACTAAAACAGCTTGTTTAGTTGTAATAAGCACGAATACATGCTTTTCGCGCAGTTATAAGAGAAAAAGTTTAGACGCGTATCAGGGGAACACTTGTAAAACCGATGTGTTGTGATTTAGCTCGTTTCGGTCTAAAACAGCTTGTTTCTTGGTATTAAGCACGAATACATGCTTTTCGCGCAGTTATAAGAGAAAAAGTTTTGACGCGTATCAGAGGAACACTTGTAAAACCGATGTGTTCAGATTTACCTCGTTTCGGTCTAAAACAGCTTGTTTCTTTGGATTAAGCAGGAATACATGCTTTTCGCGCATTTATAGGAGAAAAAGTTTTGACGCGTATCACGTGGATACTTGTAAAACCGATGTGTTGTGATTTAGCTCGTTTCGGTCTAAAACAGCTTGTTTCGTTGTATTAAGCAAGAATACATGCTTTTCACGCAGTTATGAGAGAAAAAGTTTTGACGCGTATTAGAGGGACACTTGTTAAAGTTTTCAGATTTAGGTCATCTCAGTCTAAAACAGCTTGTAAAACCGATGTGTTCAGATTTAACTTGTTTCGGTCCAAAACAGCTTGTTTCGTTGTATTAAGCACGAATACATGCTTTTCGCGCAGTTATAAGAGAAAAAGTTTTGACGCGTATCAGAGGAACACTTGTAAAACCGATGTGTTGTGATTTAGCTCGTTTCGGACTAAAACAGCTTGTTTCGTTGGATTAAGCAGGAATACATGCTTTTCGCCCACTTAGAAGAGAAAAAGTTTTGACGCGTATCACGTGGATACTTGTAAAACCTATGTGTTGTGATTTAGCTCGTTTCGGTCTAAAACAGCTTGTTTCGTTGTATTAAGCAAGAATACATGCTTTTCAAGCAGTTATGAGAGAAAAAGTTTTGACGCGTGTCACAGGGACACTTGTAAAACCGATGTGTTCAGATTTAGCTCGTTTCGGTCTGAAACAGCTTGTTTCGTTGTATTAAGCACGAATACAAGCTTTTCGCGCAGTTATAAGAGAAAAAGTTGACGCGTATCACGTGGATACTTGTAAAACCGATGTGTTCAGATATAGCTCGTTTTGGTATAAAACAGCTTGTTTCGTTGTTTTAAGCACGAATACATGCTTTTCGCGCAGTTATAGATGAAAAAGTTTTGACGCGTATTGAGGGACACTTGTAAAACCGATGTGTTCAGATTTAGCTCATCTCGGTCTAAAACAGCTTGTTTCGTTGTGTTAAGCACGAATACATGCTTTTCGCGCAGTTATAAGAGAAAAAGTTTTGACGCGTATCAGAGGAACACTTGTAAAACCGATGTGTTGTGATTTAGCTCGTTTCAGACTAAAACAGCTTGTTTCGTTGTTTTAAGCACGAATGCATGCTTTTCGCGCAGTTATAAGAGAAAAAGTTTAGACGCGTATCAGGGGAACACTTGTAAAACCGATGTGTTGTGATTTAGCTCGTTTCGGTCTAAAACATCTTGTTTCGTTGTATTAAGCAAGAATACATGCTTTTCGCGCTGTTATAAGAGAAAACGTTTTGACGCGTGTCACAGGGACACTTGTAAAACCGATGTGTTCAGATTTAGCTCGTTTCGGTCTAAAACAGCTTGTTTCGTTGTGTTAAGCAAGAATACATGATTTTTGCGCTGTTATAAGAGAAAAAGTTTTGACGCGTGTCACAGGGACACTTGTAAAACCGATGTGTTCAGATTTAGCTCGTTTCGGTCTAAAACAGCTTGTTTCGTTGGATTAAGCAGGAATACATGCTTTTCGCGCACTTATAAGAGAAAAAGTTTTGACGCGTATCACGTGGATACTTCTAAAACCGATGTGTTGTGATTTAGCTCGTTTCGGTCTAAAACAGCTTGTTTCGTTGTATTAAGCAAGAATACATGCTTTTCACGCAGTTATGAGAGAAAAAGTTTTGACGCGTGTCACAGGGACACTTGTGAAACCGATGTGTTCAGATTTAGCTCGTTTTGGTATAAAACAGCTTGTTTCGTTGTTTTAAGCACGAATACATGCTTTTCGCGCAGTTTTAGAAGGAAAATTTCTGACGCGTATTAGAGACTTGTAAAACCGATGTGATTTAGCTCGTTTCGGTCTAAAACAGCTTGTTTCGTTGTTTTAAGCACGAATATATGCTTTTCGCGCAGTTATAGAAGGAAAAGTTTTGACGCGTATTAGAGACTTGTAAAACCGATGTGTTGTGATTTAGCTCGTTTCGGTCTAAAATCGCTTGTTTCGATGTTTTAAGCACGAATACATCTTTTCGCGCAGTTTTAGAAGAAAACATTTTGACGCGTAATAGGGAGACTTGTAAAACCGATGTGTTGTGATTTAGCTCGTTTCGGTCTAAAACAGCTTGTTTCGTTGTATTAAGCACGAATACATGCTTTTCGCGCAGTTATAAGAGAAAAAGTTTGACGCGTATCAGAGGAAAACTTGTAAAACCGATGTGTTGTGATTTACCTCGTTTCGGTCTAAAACAGCTTGTTTCGCTGGATTAATTACGAACACATGCTTTTCGCGCAGTTATAAGAGAAAAAGTTTTGACGCGTGTCACAAGGACACTTGTAAAACCGATGTGTTCAGATTTAGCTCGTTTCGTTCTAAAACAGCTTGTTTCGTTGTATTAAGCACGAATACATGCTTTTCGCGCAGTTTTAGAAGAAAAAGTTTTGACGCGTATTAGAGGGACACTTGTTAAAGTTTTCAGATTTAGGTCATCTCAGTCTAAAACAGCTTTTTTCGTTGTATTAAGCACGAATACATGCTTTTCGCACAGTTATAGGAGAAAAAGTTTTGACGCGTATCAGAGGAACACTTGTAAAACCGATGTGTTGTGATTCAGCTCGTTTCGGTCTAAAACAGCTTGTTTCGTTGTATTAAGCACGAATACAAGCTTTTCGCGCAGTTATAAGAGAAAAAGTTTTGACGCGTATCAGAGGAAAACTTGTAAAACCGATGTGTTGTGATTTAGCTCGTTTCGGTCTAAAACAACTTTTTTCGTTGTATTAAGCACGAATACATGCTTTTCGCACAGTTATAAGAGAAAAAGTTTTGACGCGTATCAGAGGAACACTTGTAAAACCGATGTGTTGTGATTTAGCTCGTTTCGGTCTAAAACAGCTTGTTTCGTTGTTTTAAGCACGAATACATGCTTTTCGCGCTGTTATAGAAGGAAAAGTTCTGACGCGTATTAGAGACGTAAAACCGATGTGTTGTGATTTAGCTCGTTTCGGTCTAAAACCGCTTGTTTCGATGTTTTAAGCACGAATACATCTTTTCGCGCAGTTATAGAAGAAAACATTTTGACGCGTAATAGGGAGACTTGTAAAACCGATGTGTTGTGATTTAGCTCGTTTCGGTCTAAAACAGCTTGTTTCGTTGTATTAAGCACGAATACATGCTTTTCGCGCAGTTATAAGAGAAAAAGTTTTGACGCGTGTCACAGGGACACTTGTAAAACCGATGTGTTCAGATATAGCTCGTTTTGGTATAAAACAGCTTGTTTCGTTGTTTTAAGCACGAATACAAGCTTTTCGCGCAGTTATAGAAGAAAAAGTTTTGACGCGTATTGAGGGACACTTGTAAAACCGATGTGTTCAGATTTAGCTCATCTTCTAAAACAGCTTGTTTCGTTGTTTTAAGCACGAATACATGCTTTTCGCGCAGTTATAAAAGAAAAAGTTTTGACGCGTATCAGAGGAACACTTGTAAAACCGATGTGTTGTGATTTAGCTCGTTTCAGACTAAAACAGCTTGTTTCGTTGTTTTAAGCACGAATACATGCTTTTCGCGCTGTTATAAGAGAAAACGTTTTGACGCGTGTCACAGGGACACTTGTAAAACCGATGTGTTCAGATTTAGCTCGTTTCGGTCTAAAACAGCTTGTTTCGTTGTGTTAAGCAAGAATACATGATTTTCGCGCTGTTATAAGAGAAAAAGTTTTGACGCGTGTCACAGGGACACTTGTAAAACCGATGTGTTCAGATTTAGCTCGTTTCGGTCTAAAACAGCTTGTTTCGCTGTTTTAAGCACGAATACATGCTTTTCGCGCAGTTATAGAAGAAAAAGTTTTGACGCGTATTGAGGGACACTTGTAAAACCGATGTGTTCAGATTTAGCTCGTTTCGGTCTAAAACAGCTTGTTTCGTTGTGTTAAGCAAGAATACATGATTTTCGCGCTGTTATAAGAGAAAAAGTTTTGACGCGTGTCACAGGGACACTTTTAAAACCGATGTGTTCAGATTTAGCTCGTTTCGGTCTAAAACAGCTTGTTTCGTTGTTTTAAGCAAGAATACATGCTTTTCGCGCAGTTATAGAAGAAAAAGTTTTGACGCGTATCAGAGGAACACTTGTAAAACCGATGTGTTGTGATTTAGCTCGTTTCGGTCTAAAACAGCTTGTTTCGTTGTTTTAAGCACGAATACATGCTTTTCGCGCAGTTATAGAAGGAAAAGTTCTGACGCGTATTAGAGACGTAAAACCGATGTGTTGTGATTTAGCTCGTTTCGGTCTAAAACCGCTTGTTTCGATGTTTTAAGCACGAATACATCTTTTCGCGCAGTTATAGAAGAAAACATTTTGACGCGTAATAGGGAGACTTGTAAAACCGATGTGTTGTGATTTAGCTCGTTTCGGTCTAAAACAGCTTGTTTCGTTGTATTAAGCACGAATACATGCTTTTCGCGCAGTTATAAGAGAAAAAGTTTTGACGCGTGTCACAGGGACACTTGTAAAACCGATGTGTTCAGATATAGCTCGTTTTGGTATAAAACAGCTTGTTTCGTTGTTTTAAGCACGAATACAAGCTTTTCGCCCACTTATAGGAGAAAAAGTTTTCACGCGTATCACGTGGATACTTGTAAAACCTATGTGTTGTGATTTAGCTCGTTTCGGTCTAAAACAGCTTGTTTCGTTGTTTTAAGCACGAATACATGCTTTTCGCGCAGTTATAGAAGGAAAAGTTCTGACGCGTATTAGAGACGTAAAACCGATGTGTTGTGATTTAGCTCGTTTCGGTCTAAAACCGCTTGTTTCGATGTTTTAAGCACGAATACATCTTTTCGCGCAGTTATAGAAGAAAACATTTTGACGCGTAATAGGGAGACTTGTAAAACCGATGTGTTGTGATTTAGCTCGTTTCGGTCTAAAACAGCTTGTTTCGTTGTATTAAGCACGAATACATGCTTTTCGCGCAGTTATAAGAGAAAAAGTTTTGACGCGTGTCACAGGGACACTTGTAAAACCGATGTGTTCAGATATAGCTCGTTTTGGTATAAAACAGCTTGTTTCGTTGTTTTAAGCACGAATACAAGCTTTTCGCGCAGTTATAGAAGAAAAAGTTTTGACGCGTATTGAGGGACACTTGTAAAACCGATGTGTTCAGATTTAGCTCATCTTCTAAAACAGCTTGTTTCGTTGTTTTAAGCACGAATACATGCTTTTCGCGCAGTTATAAAAGAAAAAGTTTTGACGCGTATCAGAGGAACACTTGTAAAACCGATGTGTTGTGATTTAGCTCGTTTCAGACTAAAACAGCTTGTTTCGTTGTTTTAAGCAAGAATAGATGCTTTTCGCGCAGTTATAAGAGAAAAAGTTTAGACGCGTATCAGGGGAACACTTGTAAAACCGATGTGTTGTGATTTAGCTCGTTTCGGTCTAAAACAGCTTGTTTCGTTGTATTAAGCAAGAATACATGCTTTTCGCGCTGTTATAAGAGAAAACGTTTTGACGCGTGTCACAGGGACACTTGTAAAACCGATGTGTTCTGATTTAGCTCGTTTCGGTCTAAAACAGCTTGTTTTGTTGTATTAAGCACGAATACATGCTTTTCGCGCAGTTATAAGAGAAAAAGTTTTGACGCTATCAGAGGAACACTTGTAAAACCGATGTGTTGTGATTCAGCTCGTTTCGGTCTAAAACAGCTTGTTTCGTTGTATTAAGCACGAATACAAGCTTTTCGCGCAGTTATAAGAGAAAAAGTTTTGACGCGTATCAGAGGAAAACTTGTAAAACCGATGTGTTGTGATTTAGCTCGTTTCGGTCTAAAACAACTTTTTTCGTTGTATTAAGCACGAATACATGCTTTTCGCACAGTTATAGGAGAAAAAGTTTTGACGCGTATCAGGGGAACACTTGTAAAACCGATGTGTTGTGATTTAGCTCGTTTCGGTCTAAAACAGCTTGTTTCGTTGTTTTAAGCACGAATACATGCTTTTCGCGCAGATATAGAAGGAAATGTTCTGACGCGTATTAGAGACGTAAAACCGATGTGTTGTGATTTAGCTCGTTTCGGTCTAAAACCGCTTGTTTCGTTGTATTAAGCACGAATACATGCTTTTCGCGCAGTTATAAAAGAAAAAGTTTTGACGCGTGTCACAGGGACACTTGTAAAACCGATGTGTTCAGATATAGCTCGTTTTGGTATAAAACAGCTTGTTTCGTTGTTTTAAGCACGAATACAAGCTTTTCGCGCAGTTATAGAAGAAAAAGTTTTGACGCGTATTGAGGGACACTTGTAAAACCGATGTGTTCAGATTTAGCTCATCTCGGTCTAAAACAGCTTGTTTCGTTGTTTTAAGCACGAATACATGCTTTTCGCGCAGTTATAAAAGAAAAAGTTTTGACGCGTATCAGAGGAACACTTGTAAAACCGATGTGTTGTGATTTAGCTCGTTTCAGACTAAAACAGCTTGTTTCGTTGTTTTAAGCACGAATACATGCTTTTCGCGCAGTTATAAGAGAAGAAGTTTAGACGCGTATCAGGGGAACACTTGTAAAACCGATGTGTTGTGATTTAGCTCGTTTCGGTCTAAAACAGCTTGTTTCGTTGTATTAAGCAAGAATACATGCTTTTCGCGCTGTTATAAGAGAAAACGTTTTGACGCGTGTCACAGGGACACTTGTAAAACCGATGTGTTCTGATTTAGCTCGTTTCGGTCTAAAACAGCTTGTTTCGTTGTATTAAGCACGAATACATGCTTTTCGCGCAGTTATAAGAGAAAAAGTTTTGACGCTATCAGAGGAACACTTGTAAAACCGATGTGTTCAGATTTCGCTCGTTTCAGACTAAAACAGCTTGTTTCGTTGTTTTAAGCACGAATACATGCTTTTCGCGCAGTTATGAGACAAAGTTTAGACGCGTATCAGGGGAACACTTGTAAAACCGATGTGTTGTGATTTAGCTCGTTTCGGTCTAAAACAGCTTGTTTCGTTGTATTAAGCAAGAATACATGCTTTTCGCGCTGTTATAAGAGAAAACGTTTTGACGCGTGTCACAGAGACACTTGTAAAACCGATGTGTTCAGATTTAGCTCGTTTCGGTCTAAAACAGCTTGTTTCGTTGGATTAAGCACGAATACATGCTTTTCGCGCAGTTATAAGAGAAAAAGTTTTGACGCGTATCACGTGGATACTTGTAAAACAGGTGTGTTCAGATATAGCTCGTTTTGGTATAAAACAGCTTGTTTCGTTGTTTTAAGCACGAATACATGCTTTTCGCGCAGTTATAGAAGAAAACGTTTTGACGCGTATTAGAGGTACACTTGTAAAACCGATGTGTTGTGATTTAGCTCGTTTCGGACTAAAACAGCTTGTTTCGTTGTTTTACGCACGAATACATGCTTTTCGCGCAGTTATAAGAAAAAAAGTTTAGACGCGTATCAGGGGAACACTTGTAAAACCGATGTGTTGTGATTTAGCTCGTTTCGGACTAAAACAGCTTGTTTAGTTGTATTAGGCACGAATACATGCTTTTCGCGCAGTTTTAGAAGAAAAAGTTTTGACGCGTATTAGAGGGACACTTGTAAAACAGTTTTTAGATTTAGGTCATCTCCGTCTAAAACAACTTTTTTCGTTGTATTAAGCACGAATACATGCTTTTCGCACAGTTATAAGAGAAAAAGTTTTGACGCGTATCAGAGGAACACTTGTAAATCCGATGTGTTGTGATTTAGCTGGTTTCGGTCTAAAACAGCTTGTTTCGTTGTTTTAAGCACGAATACATGCTTTTCGCGCAGTTATAGAAGGAAAAGTTCTGACGCGTATTAGAGACGTAAAACCGATGTGTTGTGATTTAGCTCGTTTCGGTCTAAAACCGCTTGTTTCGATGTTTTAAGCACGAATACATCTTTTCGCGCAGTTATAGAAGAAAACATTTTGACGCGTAATAGGGAGACTTGTAAAACCGATGTGTTGTGATTTAGCTCGTTTCGGTCTAAAACAGCTTGTTTCGTTGTATTAAGCACGAATACATGCTTTTCGTGCAGTTATAAGAGAAAAAGTTTTGACGCGTGTCACAGGGACACTTGTAAAACCGATGTGTTCAGATATAGCTCGTTTTGGTATAAAACAGCTTGTTTCGTTGTTTTAAGCACGAATACAAGCTTTTCGCGCAGTTATAGAAGAAAAAGTTTTGACGCGTATTGAGGGACACTTGTAAAACCGATGTGTTCAGATTTAGCTCATCTCGGTCTAAAACAGCTTGTTTCGTTGTTTTAAGCACGAATACATGCTTTTCGCGCAGTTATAAAAGAAAAAGTTTTGACGCGTATCAGAGGAACACTTGTAAAACCGATGTGTTGTGATTTAGCTCGTTTCAGACTAAAACAGCTTGTTTCGTTGTTTTAAGCACGAATACATGCTTTTCGCGCAGTTATAAGAGAAAAAGTTTAGACGCGTATCAGGGGAACACTTGTAAAACCGATGTGTTGTGATTTAGCTCGTTTCGGTCTAAAACAGCTTGTTTCGTTGTATTAAGCAAGAATACATGCTTTTCGCGCTGTTAAAAGAGAAAACGTTTTGACGCGTGTCACAGGGACACTTGTAAAACCGATGTGTTCAGATATAGCTCGTTTTGGTATAAAACAGCTTGTTTCGTTGTTTTAAGCACGAATACAAGCTTTTCGCGCAGTTATAGAAGAAAAAGTTTTGACGCGTATTGAGGGACACTTGTAAAACCGATGTGTTCAGATTTAGCTCGTTTCGGTCTAAAACAGCTTGTTTCGTTGAATTAAGCAGGAATACATGCTTTTCGCGCACTTATAAGAGAAAAAGTTTTGACGCGTATCACGTGGATACTTCTAAAACCGATGTGTTGTGATTTAGCTCGTTTCGGTCTAAAACAGCTTGTTTCGTTGTATTAAGCAAGAATACATGCTTTTCACGCAGTTATGAGAGAAAAAGTTTTGACGCGTGTCACAGGGACACTTGTAAAACCGATGTGTTGAGATTTAGCTCGTTTTGGTATAAAACAGCTTGTTTCGTTGTTTTAAGCACGAATACATGCTTTTCGCGCAGTTTTAGAAGGAAAATTTCTGACGCGTATTAGAGACTTGTAAAACCGATGTGATTTAGCTCGTTTCGGTCTAAAACAGCTTGTTTCGTTGTTTTAAGCAAGAATACATGCTTTTCGCGCTGTTAAAAGAGAAAACGTTTTGACGCGTGTCACAGGGACACTTGTAAAACCGATGTGTTCAGATATAGATCGTTTTGGTATAAAACAGCTTGTTTCGTTGTTTTAAGCACGAATACAAGCTTTTCGCGCAGTTATAGAAGAAAAAGTTTTGACGCGTATTGAGGGACACTTGTAAAACCGATGTGTTCAGATTTAGCTCGTTTCGGTCTAAAACAGCTTGTTTCGTTGAATTAAGCAGGAATACATGCTTTTCGCGCACTTATAAGAGAAAAAGTTTTGACGCGTATCACGTGGATACTTCTAAAACCGATGTGTTGTGATTTAGCTCGTTTCGGTCTAAAACAGCTTGTTTCGTTGTATTAAGCAAGAATACATGCTTTTCACGCAGTTATGAGAGAAAAAGTTTTGACGCGTGTCACAGGGACACTTGTAAAACCGATGTGTTGAGATTTAGCTCGTTTTGGTATAAAACAGCTTGTTTCGTTGTTTTAAGCACGAATACATGCTTTTCGCGCAGTTTTAGAAGGAAAATTTCTGACGCGTATTAGAGACTTGTAAAACCGATGTGATTTAGCTCGTTTCGGTCTAAAACAGCTTGTTTCGTTGTTTTAAGCACGAATATATGCTTTTCGCGCAGTTATAGAAGGAAAAGTTTTGACGCGTATTAGAGACTTGTAAAACCGATGTGTTGTGATTTAGCTCGTTTCGGTCTAAAATCGCTTGTTTCGATGTTTTAAGCACGAATACATCTTTTCGCGCAGTTTTAGAAGAAAACATTTTGACGCGTAATAGGGAGACTTGTAAAACCGATGTGTTGTGATTTAGCTCGTTTCGGTCTAAAACAGCTTGTTTCGTTGTATTAAGCACGAATACATGCTTTTCGCGCAGTTATAAGAGAAAAAGTTTTGACGCGTATCAGAGGAAAACTTGTAAAACCGATGTGTTGTGATTTACCTCGTTTCGGTCTAAAACAGCTTGTTTCGCTGGATTAATTACGAACACATGCTTTTCGCGCAGTTATAAGAGAAAAAGTTTTGACGCGTGTCACAAGGACACTTGTAAAACCGATGTGTTCAGATTTAGCTCGTTTCGTTCTAAAACAGCTTGTTTCGTTGTATTAAGCACGAATACATGCTTTTCGCGCAGTTTTAGAAGAAAAAGTTTTGACGCGTATTAGAGGGACACTTGTTAAAGTTTTCAGATTTAGGTCATCTCAGTCTAAAACAGCTTTTTTCGTTGTATTAAGCACGAATACATGCTTTTCGCACAGTTATAGGAGAAAAAGTTTTGACGCGTATCAGAGGAACACTTGTAAAACCGATGTGTTGTGATTCAGCTCGTTTCGGTCTAAAACAGCTTGTTTCGTTGTATTAAGCACGAATACAAGCTTTTCGCGCAGTTATAAGAGAAAAAGTTTTGACGCGTATCAGAGGAAAACTTGTAAAACCGATGTGTTGTGATTTAGCTCGTTTCGGTCTAAAACAACTTTTTTCGTTGTATTAAGCACGAATACATGCTTTTCGCACAGTTATAAGAGAAAAAGTTTTGACGCGTATCAGAGGAACACTTGTAAAACCGATGTGTTGTGATTTAGCTCGTTTCGGTCTAAAACAGCTTGTTTCGTTGTTTTAAGCACGAATACATGCTTTTCGCGCAGTTATAGAAGGAAAAGTTCTGACGCGTATTAGAGACGTAAAACCGATGTGTTGTGATTTAGCTCGTTTCGGTCTAAAACCGCTTGTTTCGATGTTTTAAGCATGAATACATCTTTTCGCGCAGTTATAGAAGAAAACATTTTGACGCGTAATAGGGAGACTTGTAAAACCGATGTGTTGTGATTTAGCTCGTTTCGGTCTAAAACAGCTTGTTTCGTTGTATTAAGCACGAATACATGCTTTTCGCGCAGTTATAAGAGAAAAAGTTTTGACGCGTGTCACAGGGACACTTGTAAAACCGATGTGTTCAGATATAGCTCGTTTTGGTATAAAACAGCTTGTTCCGTTGTTTTAAGCACGAATACAAGCTTTTCGCGCAGTTATAGAAGAAAAAGTTTTGACGCGTATTGAGGGACACTTGTAAAACCGATGTGTTCAGATTTAGCTCATCTCGGTCTAAAACAGCTTGTTTCGTTGTTTTAAGCACGAATACATGCTTTTCGCGCAGTTATAAAAGAAAAAGTTTTGACGCGTATCAGAGGAACACTTGTAAAACCGATGTGTTGTGATTTAGCTCGTTTCAGACTAAAACAGCTTGTTTCGTTGTTTTAAGCACGAATACATGCTTTTCGCGCAGTTATAAGAGAAAAAGTTTAGACGCGTATCAGGGGAACACTTGTAAAACCGATGTGTTGTGATTTAGCTCGTTTCGGTCTAAAACAGCTTGTTTCGTTGTATTAAGCAAGAATACATGCTTTTCGCGCTGTTATAAGAGAAAACGTTTTGACGCGTGTCACAGAGACACTTGTAAAACCGATGTGTTCTGATTTAGCTCGTTTCGGTCTAAAACAGCTTGTTTCGTTGTATTAAGCACGAATACATGCTTTTCGCGCAGTTATAAGAGAAAAAGTTTTGACGCTATCAGAGGAACACTTGTAAAACCGATGTGTTCAGATTTACCTCGTTTCGGTCTAAAACAGCTTGTTTCGTTGGATTAAGCAGGAATACATGCTTTTCGCGCACTTATAAGAGAAAAAGTTTTGACGCGTATCACGTGGATACTTCTAAAACCGATGTGTTGTGATTTAGCTCGTTTCGGTCTAAAACAGCTTGTTTCGTTGTATTAAGCAAGAATACATGCTTTTCACGCAGTTATGAGAGAAAAAGTTTTGACGCGTGTCACAGGGACACTTGTAAAACCGATGTGTTCAGATTTAGCTCGTTTTGGTATAAAACAGCTTGTTTCGTTGTTTTAAGCACGAATACATGCTTTTCGCGCAGTTTTAGAAGGAAAATTTCTGACGCGTATTAGAGACTTGTAAAACCGATGTGATTTAGCTCGTTTCGGTCTAAAACAGCTTGTTTCGTTGTTTTAAGCACGAATACATCTTTTCGCGCAGTTTTAGAAGAAAACATTTTGACGCGTAATAGGGAGACTTGTAAAACCGATGTGTTGTGATTTCGCTCGTTTCGGTCTAAAACAGCTTGTTTCGTTGTATTAAGCACGAATACATGCTTTTCGCGCAGTTATAAGAGAAAAAGTTTTGACGCGTATCAGAGGAAAACTTGTAAAACCGATGTGTTGTGATTTACCTCGTTTCGGTCTAAAACAGCTTGTTTCGCTGGATTAATTACGAACACATGCTTTTCGCGCAGTTATAAGAGAAAAAGTTTTGACGCGTGTCACAAGGACACTTGTAAAACCGATGTGTTCAGATTTAGCTCGTTTCGTTCTAAAACAGCTTGTTTCGTTGTATTAAGCACGAATACATGCTTTTCGCGCAGTTTTAGAAGAAAAATTTTTGACGCGTATTAGAGGGACACTTGTTAAAGTTTTCAGATTTCGGTCATCTCAGTCTAAAACAGCTTTTTTCGTTGTATTAAGCACGAATACATGCTTTTCGCACAGTTATAGGAGAAAAAGTTTTGACGCGTATCAGAGGAACACTTGTAAAATCGATGTGTTGTGATTCAGCTCGTTTCGGTCTAAAACAGCTTGTTTCGTTGTATTAAGCACGAATACAAGCTTTTCGCGCAGTTATAAGAGAAAAAGTTTAGACGCGTATCAGGGGAACACTTGTAAAACCGATGTGTTGTGATTTAGCTCGTTTCGGTCTAAAACAGCTTGTTTCGTTGTATTAAGCAAGAATACATGCTTTTCGCGCTGTTATAAGAGAAAACGTTTTGACGCGTGTCACAGAGACACTTGTAAAACCGATGTGTTCAGATTTAGCTCGTTTCGGTCTAAAACAGCTTGTTTCGTTGGATTAAGCACGAATACATGCTTTTCGCGCAGTTATAAGAGAAAAAGTTTTGACGCGTATCACGTGGATACTTGTAAAACAGATGTGTTCAGATATAGCTCGTTTTGGTATAAAACAGCTTGTTTCGTTGTTTTAAGCACGAATACATGCTTTTCGCGCAGTTATAGAAGAAAACGTTTTGACGCGTATTAGAGGTACACTTGTAAAACCGATGTGTTGTGATTTAGCTCGTTTCGGACTAAAACAGCTTGTTTCGTTGTTTTAAGCACGAATACATGCTTTTCGCGCAGTTATAAGAAAAAAAGTTTAGACGCGTATCAGGGGAACACTTGTAAAACCGATGTGTTGTGATTTAGCTCGTTTCGGACTAAAACAGCTTGTTTAGTTGTATTAGGCACGAATACATGCTTTTCGCGCAGTTTTAGAAGAAAAAGTTTTGACGCGTATTAGAGGGACACTTGTAAAACAGTTTTTAGATTTAGGTCATCTCAGTCTAAAACAACTTTTTTCGTTGTATTAAGCACGAATACATGCTTTTCGCACAGTTATAAGAGAAAAAGTTTTGACGCGTATCAGAGGAACACTTGTAAAACCGATGTGTTGTGATTTAGCTGGTTTCGGTCTAAAACAGCTTGTTTCGTTGTTTTAAGCACGAATACATGCTTTTCGCGCAGTTATAGAAGGAAAAGTTCTGACGCGTATTAGAGACGTAAAACCGATGTGTTGTGATTTAGCTCGTTTCGGTCTAAAACCGCTTGTTTCGATGTTTTAAGCACGAATACATCTTTTCGCGCAGTTATAGAAGAAAACATTTTGACGCGTAATAGGGAGACTTGTAAAACCGATGTGTTGTGATTTAGCTCGTTTCGGTCTAAAACAGCTTGTTTCGTTGTATTAAGCACGAATACATGCTTTTCGCGCAGTTATAAGAGAAAAAGTTTTGACGCGTGTCACAGGGACACTTGTAAAACCGATGTGTTCAGATATAGCTCGTTTTGGTATAAAACAGCTTGTTTCGTTGTTTTAAGCACGAATACAAGCTTTTCGCGCAGTTATAGAAGAAAAAGTTTTGACGCGTATTGAGGGACACTTGTAAAACCGATGTGTTCAGATTTAGCTCATCTCGGTCTAAAACAGCTTGTTTCGTTGTTTTAAGCACGAATACATGCTTTTCGCGCAGTTATAAAAGAAAAAGTTTTGACGCGTATCAGAGGAACACTTGTAAAACCGATGTGTTGTGATTTAGCTCGTTTCAGACTAAAACAGCTTGTTTCGTTGTTTTAAGCACGAATACATGCTTTTCGCGCAGTTATAAGAGAAAAAGTTTAGACGCGTATGAGGGGAACACTTGTAAAACCGATGTGTTGTGATTTAGCTCGTTTCGGTCTAAAACAGCTTGTTTCGTTGTATTAAGCAAGAATACATGCTTTTCGCGCTGTTATAAGAGAAAACGTTTTGACGCTATCAGAGGAACACTTGTAAAACCGATGTGTTCAGATTTACCTCGTTTCGGTCTAAAACAGCTTGTTTCGTTGGATTAAGCAGGAATACATGCTTTTCGCGCACTTATAAGAGAAAAAGTTTTGACGCGTATCACGTGGATACTTCTAAAACCGATGTGTTGTGATTTAGCTCGTTTCGGTCTAAAACAGCTTGTTTCGTTGTATTAAGCAAGAATACATGCTTTTCACGCAGTTATGAGAGAAAAAGTTTTGACGCGTGTCACAGGGACACTTGTAAAACCGATGTGTTCAGATTTAGCTCGTTTTGGTATAAAACAGCTTGTTTCGTTGTTTTAAGCACGAATACATGCTTTTCGCGCAGTTTTAGAAGGAAAATTTCTGACGCGTATTAGAGACTTGTAAAACCGATGTGATTTAGCTCGTTTCGGTCTAAAACAGCTTGTTTCGTTGTTTTAAGCACGAATATATGCTTTTCGCGCAGTTATAGAAGGAAAAGTTTTGACGCGTATTAGAGACTTGTAAAACCGATGTGTTGTGATTTAGCTCGTTTCGGTCTAAAATCGCTTGTTTCGATGTTTTAAGCACGAATACATCTTTTCGCGCAGTTTTAGAAGAAAACATTTTGACGCGTAATAGGGAGACTTGTAAAACCGATGTGTTGTGATTTAGCTCGTTTCGGTCTAAAACAGCTTGTTTCGTTGTATTAAGCACGAATACATGCTTTTCGCGCAGTTATAAGAGAAAAAGTTTTGACGCGTATCAGAGGAAAACTTGTAAAACCGATGTGTTGTGATTTACCTCGTTTCGGTCTAAAACAGCTTGTTTCGCTGGATTAATTACGAACACATGCTTTTCGCGCAGTTATAAGAGAAAAAGTTTTGACGCGTGTCACAAGGACACTTGTAAAACCGATGTGCTCAGATTTAGCTCGTTTCGTTCTAAAACAGCTTGTTTCGTTGTATTAAGCACGAATACATGCTTTTCGCGCAGTTTTAGAAGAAAAAGTTTTGACGCGTATTAGAGGGACACTTGTTAAAGTTTTCAGATTTAGGTCATCTCAGTCTAAAACAGCTTTTTTCGTTGTATTAAGCACGAATACATGCTTTTCGCACAGTTATAGGAGAAAAAGTTTTGACGCGTATCAGAGGAACACTTGTAAAACCGATGTGTTGTGATTCAGCTCGTTTCGGTCTAAAACAGCTTGTTTCGTTGTATTAAGCACGAATACAAGCTTTTCGCGCAGTTATAAGAGAAAAAGTTTTGACGCGTATCAGAGGAAAACTTGTAAAACCGATGTGTTGTGATTTAGCTCGTTTCGGTCTAAAACAACTTTTTTCGTTGTATTAAGCACGAATACATGCTTTTCGCACAGTTATAAGAGAAAAAGTTTTGACGCGTATCAGAGGAACACTTGTAAAACCGATGTGTTGTGATTTAGCTCGTTTCGGTCTAAAACAGCTTGTTTCGTTGTTTTAAGCACGAATACATGCTTTTCGCGCAGTTATAGAAGGAAAAGTTCTGACGCGTATTAGAGACGTAAAACCGATGTGTTGTGATTTAGCTCGTTTCGGTCTAAAACCGCTTGTTTCGATGTTTTAAGCACGAATACATCTTTTCGCGCAGTTATAGAAGAAAACATTTTGACGCGTAATAGGGAGACTTGTAAAACCGATGTGTTGTGATTTAGCTCGTTTCGGTCTAAAACAGCTCGTTTCGGTCTAAAACAGCTTGTTTCGTTGGATTAAGCAGGAATACATGCTTTTCGCGCACTTATAAGAGAAAAAGTTTTGACGCGTATCACGTGGATACTTCTAAAACCGATGTGTTGTGATTTAGCTCGTTTCGGTCTAAAACAGCTTGTTTCGTTGTATTAAGCAAGAATACATGCTTTTCACGCAGTTATGAGAGAAAAAGTTTTGACGCGTGTCACAGGGACACTTGTAAAACCGATGTGTTCAGATTTAGCTCGTTTTGGTATAAAACAGCTTGTTTCGTTGTTTTAAGCACGAATACATGCTTTTCGCGCAGTTTTAGAAGGAAAATTTCTGACGCGTATTAGAGACTTGTAAAACCGATGTGATTTAGCTCGTTTCGGTCTAAAACAGCTTGTTTCGTTGTTTTAAGCACGAATACATCTTTTCGCGCAGTTTTAGAAGAAAACATTTTGACGCGTAATAGGGAGACTTGTAAAACCGATGTGTTGTGATTTAGCTCGTTTCGGTCTAAAACAGCTTGTTTCGTTGTATTAAGCACGAATACATGCTTTTCGCGCCGTTATAAGAGAAAAAGTTTTGACGCGTATCAGAGGAAAACTTGTAAAACCGATGTGTTGTGATTTACCTCGTTTCGGTCTAAAACAGCTTGTTTCGCTGGATTAATTACGAACACATGCTTTTCGCGCAGTTATAAGAGAAAAAGTTTTGACGCGTGTCACAAGGACACTTGTAAAACCGATGTGTTCAGATTTAGCTCGTTTCGTTCTAAAACAGCTTGTTTCGTTGTATTAAGCACGAATACATGCTTTTCGCGCAGTTTTAGAAGAAAAATTTTTGACGCGTATTAGAGGGACACTTGGTAAAGTTTTCAGATTTAGGTCATCTCAGTCTAAACAGCTTTTTTCGTTGTATTAAGCACGAATACATGCTTTTCGCACAGTTATAGGAGAAAAAGATTTGACGCGTATCAGAGGAACACTTGTAAAACCGATGTGTTGTTATTCAGCTCGTTTCGGTCTAAAACAGCTTGTTTCGTTGTATTAAGCACGAATACAAGCTTTTCGCGCAGTTATAAGAGAAAAAGTTTTGACGCGTATCAGAGGAAAACTTGTAAAACCGATGTGTTGTGATTTAGCTCGTTTCGGTCTAAAACAGCTTGTTTCGTGGTATTATGCAAGAATACATGCTTTTCGCGCAGTTATAAAAGAAAAAGTTTTGACGCGTATCAGAGGAACACTTGTAAAACCGATGTGTTCAGATATAGCTCGTTTTGGTATAAAACCGCTTGTTTCGATGTTTTAAGCACGAATACATCTTTTCGCGCAGTTAGAGAAGAAAACATTTTGACGCCTAATAGGGAGACTTGTAAAACCGATGTGTTGTGATTTAGCTCGTTTCGGTCTAAAACAGCTTGTTTCGTTGTATTAAGCACGAATACATGCTTTTCGCGCAGTTATAAGTGAAAAAGTTTTGACGCGTATCAGAGGAAAACTTGTAAAACCGATGTGTTGTGATTTACCTCGTTTCGGTCTAAAACAGCTTGTTTCGTTGGATTAATCACGAACACATGCTTTTCGCGCAGTTATAAGAGAAAAAGTTTTGACGCGTGTCACAAGAACACTTGTAAAACCGATGTGTTCAGATTTAGGTCATCTCAGTCTAAAACAGCTTTTTTCGTTGTATTAAGCACGAATACATGCTTTTCGCACAGTTATAGGAGAAAAAGTTTTGACGCGTATCAGAGGAACACTTGTAAAACCGATGTGTTGTGATTTAGCTCGTTTCGGTCTAAAACAGCTTGTTTCGTTGTATTAAGCACGAATACAAGCTTTTCGCGCAGTTATAAGAGAAAAAGTTTTGATGCGTATAAGAGGAAAACTTGTAAAACCGATGTGTTGTGACTAAGCTCGTTTCGGTCTAAAACAGCTTGTTTCGTGGTATTAAGCACGAATACATGCTTTTCGCGCAGTTATAAGAGAAAAAGTTTTGACGCGTATCAGAGGAACACTTGTAAAACCGATGTGTTCAGATTTACCTCGTTTCGGTCTAAAACAGCTTGTTTCGTTGGATTAAGCAGGAATACATGCTTTTCGCGCAGTTATAAGAGAAAAAGTTTTGACGCGTATCTGAGGAAAACTTGTAAAACCGATGTGTTGTGATTTACCTCGTTTCGGTCTAAAACAGCTTGTTTCGTTGGATTAAGCACGAATACATGCTTTTCGCGCAGTTATAAGAGAAAAAGTTTTGACGCGTATCACGTGGATACTTGTAAAACCGATGTGTTCAGATTTAGCTCATCTCGGTCTAAAACAGCTTGTTTCGTTGTTTTAAGCACGAATACATGCTTCTCGCGCAGTTATAAGAGAAAAAGCTTTGATGCGTATCAGAGGAACACTTGTAAAACCGATGTGTTGTGATTTAGCTCGTTTCGGACTAAAACAGCTTGTTTCGTTGTTTTAAGCACGAATACATGCTTTTCGCGCAGTTATAAGAGAAAAAGTTTAGACGCGTATCAGGGGAACACTTGTAAAACCGATGTGTTGTGATTTAGCTCGTTTCGGACTAAAACAGCTTGTTTAGTTGTATTAAGCACGAATACATGCTTTTCGCGCAGTTATAAGAGAAAAGTTGGGTTAACACGTTTTGGCGGGCTAGTTGGTTAAGCATCTTGAACAAACAGCGCGAACAAAGACGAGCAAAAAAGACAAGAAAGCGAACGACACGGCGCTGACTAACAACTGAGGGTTTATTGCTGATCACACAAGTATAAATACATTGATGTCGGCAATGAGGGAAAGGTTTACAAAGTGCAAAAAACCAAAAACAAAACGTAAATGTGACAACAGCAACATAAGCACGCTAGAAATCAGCAGAGATTATCAACCCCCAGGAGTGACAGCTCTTTTTGCAGAAGTGTTAGCGAAGGGGTACTTATACATGCATTTCCCTGCTTGAATATGTTGTATGCCTCGATAATTTCCCTCGCAGTTTTTTCCCGATTTTTGGCAATGACCTTGGTTTCATGATATAGCGGTACGCACTGTTTTTTCTCTTTCTTTGCCCATTCACAATCCCGGCAATGAATGCCGAGATGACCTGAAACTACTTTTGACATTTTATAGCTGTGTTCGCTCAGCCTTTTATTTATGCAACGTCCCGTCTGTCCAACGTACTGCCCTCCACAAGGCAGAGGGATGTTATAAACAACCCCCTTATCACAAGGAACGAAGCGTGACTGGTGCTTAGTTGTGCACTTCGCCACTTTTCCTTTGAACTCATTAACAGATCGGCACAAACCGGCCAGACGATCAGGCGCGGAAAACACAACATCAACACCTGCTTTTTTCCCCACTTTTTTCAGGGAGTGTGAAATTCCATGTAGATATGGAATCACAGCGACACGTTTGCGGTTTTTGTCCGATCCCTGGCCGTCTCGTGTAGCTGGTTCTGACTTGCTCTTCTTTAGGGCCGACTCAGCTACTGACGTGATAAGTTCTAGTGGGTACCCTACCGAAAGCAATCTTTTTACCTGGTTTGATACGCTGGTATGCATTCTGTGGTGGCAGGATTTTGTTAATGAGCTGTTCAAACAGGATCCTATGATACCCCTCTTAATGAGCTTGGAATGGCAAGAACCATAGGGAAGAAGGGGCTTGTTACCTCGGGGTTCGAAAGCCCAGCAAACGTGACTAGGAGTGAAGTACAGGCCAAGGTCTAGAAACTTGATGTGGTTGTGAACAGGGGTTTCATAAGTGATCTCAAGGGGGGAGAGAGTGTCAGAAAAAATGGACAGACTACGAGACACCTCCGTTTCAAACTCCAGTCCAGAGCACTTGACAATAACAAGGTAGTCGTCGACAAATCTAAATGTTTTTACGACCTTGGTTTTCCCAAGGCGTCCGCTGAGAGCACGGTCGCATCTGGCGAGATAAATGTCACTGAGTATGGGAGCGATACAGGAGCCTATGCATATGCCGTTTTTTTGAATGAAGATGGAAGAGTTCACTCAGTGAAAGTTGATTGCAGGTACAAGGAAAGCAGATGCAGAAATCTTGCTACGGAGATACCGGACGCGTTTTGAAAGGCAACCACGCCATGTCGGTCAATGCATTCACTGACACTAGTTAGCAGTTCGTCATGGGGAATCGAATAGTACAAGTCTTTCACGTCAATAGAAAAAGCTAAAAGTTCATCAGCATTGTGCGTCGTCAGGAAATCAGTTACTTGGTTCGAATTTTTTACCTGGAAAGGATCGTCAACAGAGATTACGGCGAGTTGCCGCTTAATGAATTCAGCGAGGCACTTCTGCCAAGTACCCCTCTCTGAGACAATCACACGAAGCGGGCATTCAGGCTTGTGCGTTTTGGCGGAAAAGAACATATTAAGACTTGGTTTATCGCTATTCGCAATGTCCTGAGCAAGCTTAGTGAGGTTGTAATCGTTGCAAAGTTTTTTTGCACGGCCCCTTGCCTTCTGTAAGATGCCGTACTGCATTCCCTGAACACGGCACACACAGCTTCGCCTGCTTTTGACAGGAAACGATCGTTGGGCAATACAACAAACCCCCTTCCTTATCCGACTGTAACAGAGTTAGAGACTTGCCCCTCAGAAAATCAACAGTCTCTCTTACGGGCAAGCGCCTGGGATCCTTCCTTGGTCTTGACAGGACGTCCACGCCATCCAGAATGCACCTGTCCCGATCAGCTGGGCTGGCTCTGGAGGAAACCGCTCGGACCATGGAAAGCAGCTCAGGGATGTTCTTCGTGGTTCTACGGCGAACTTGGGTCCGCACCCGAGTACACAGCGGACGTTGTCAGGAGTTCAACATCACCAAGAACATGGACGGTGCTCTCCGGCTGGGGCCGCCTATTGTTCTCCAATTTGCAGAAGCCGGGGAAGCAGCAGATGCCATAGCCATTCGGTGGTCGTGTCAGCAATCCGGAGGTACTGCCGCCACTGGTGTTGGAGCGTAGGCCGAGCGAGCAAACTGCGTAGCAGTTCTCGATACAGGCGAGCTTGGCGCTGCCATTCGGAGCGCAAAATCCTGCAAATTCTTCTTCCATGACCAACGGACGGTCTGATGAAGCCAAACAAGGTCACCACCTCTGGAGGAAAGACCCTACGCCGGTTGCAAAAACCGAAATAACGTGCATTGCATGTTGCTGAAGCCACAAGGGGGATAACACGAAGCGGGTCAAGAAGATACCCCGAAGGAACACCCGAAGAACAAGAAATAAGTTGGTTAACACGTTTTGGCGGGCTAGTTTGGTTAAGCATCTTGAACAAACAGCGCGAACAAAGACGAGCACAAAAGACAAGAAAGCGAACGACACGGCGCTGACTAACAACTGAGGGTTTATTGCTGATCACACAAGTATAAATACATGGATGTCGGCAATGAGGGAAAGGTTTACAAAGTGCAAAAAACCAAAAACAAAACGTAAATGTGACAACAGCAACATAAGCACGCTAGAAATCAGCAGAGATTATCAACCCCCAGGAGTGACAGCTCTTTTTGCAGAAGTGTTAGCGAAGGGGTACTTATACATGCATTTTCCCTGCTTGAATATGTTGTATGCCTCGATAATTTCCCTCGCAGTTTTTTCCCGATTTTTGGCAATGACCTTGGTTTCATGATATAGCGGTACGCACTGTTTTTTCTCTTTCTTTGCCCATTCACAATCCCGGCAATGAATGCCGAGATGACCTGAAACTACTTTTGACACTTTATAGCTGTGTTCGCTCAGTCTTTTAGTTATGCAACGTCCCGTCTGTCCAACGTACTGCCCTCCACAAGGCAGAGGGATGTTATAAACAACCCCCTTATCACAAGGAACGAAGCGTGACTGGTGCTTAGTTGTGCACTTCGCCACTTTCCTTTGAACTCATTAACAGATCGGCACAAACCGGCCAGACGATCAGGCGCGGAAAACACAACATCAACACCTGCTTTTTTCCCCACTTTTTTCAGGCAGTGTGAAATTCCATGTAGATATTGAATCACAGCGACACGTTTGCGGTTTTTGTCCGATCCCTGGCCGTCTCGTGTAGCTGGTTCTGACTTGCTCTTCTTTAGGGCCGACTCAGCTACTGACGTGATAAGTTCTAGTGGGTACCCTACCGAAAGCAATCTTTTTACCTGGTTTGATACGCTGGTATGCATTCTGTGGTGGCAGGATTTTGTTAATGAGCTGTTCAAACAGATCCTATGATACCCCTCTTAATGAGCTTGGAATGGCAAGAACCATAGGGAAGAAGGGGCTTGTTACCTCGGGGTTCGAAAGCCCAGCAAACGTGACTAGGAGTGAAGTACAGCCAAGGTCTAGAAACTTGATGTGGTTGTGAACAGGGGTTTCATAAGTGATCTCAAGGGGGGAGAGAGTGTCAGAAAAAATGGACAGACTACGAGACACCTCCGTTTCAAACTCCAGTCCAGAGCACTTGACAATAACAAGGTAGTCGTCGACAAATCTAAATGTTTTTACGACCTTGGTTTTCCCAAGGCGTCCGTTGAGAGCACGGTCGCATCTGGCGAGATAAATGTCACTGAGTATGGGAGCGATACAGGAGCCTATGCATATGCCGTTTTTTTGAATGAAGATGGAAGAGTTCCACTCAGTGAAAGTTGATTGCAGGTACAAGGAAAGCAGATGCAGAAATCTTGCTACGGAGATACCGGACGCGTTTTGAAAGGCAACCACGCCATGTCGGTCAATGCATTCACTGACACTAGTTAGCAGTTCGTCATGGGGAATCGAATAGTACAAGTCTTCACGTCAATAGAAAAAGCTAAAAGTTCATCAGCATTGTGCGTCGTCAGGAAATCAGTTACTTGGTTCGAATTTTTTTTACCTGGAAAGGATCGTCAACAGAGATTACAGCGAGTTGCCGCTTAATGAATTCAGCGAGGCACTTCTGCCAAGTACCCCTCTCTGAGACAATCACACGAAGCGGGCATTCAGGCTTGTGCGTTTTGGCGGAAAAGAACATATTAAGACTTGGTTTATCGCTATTCGCAATGTCCTGAGCAAGCTTAGTGAGGTTGTAATCGTTGCAAAGTTTTTTTGCACGGCCCCTTGCCTTCTGTAAAGATGCCGTACTGCATTCCCTGAACACGGCACACACAGCTTCGCCTGCTTTTGGCAGGAAACGATCGTTGGACAATACAACAAACCCCCCTTCCTTATCCGACTGTAACAGAGTTAGAGACTTGCCCTCAGAAAATCAACAGTCTCTCTTACGGGCAAGCGCCTGGGATCCTTCCTTGGTCTTGACAGGACGTCCACGCCATCCAGATGCACCTGTCCCGATCAGCTGGGCTGGCTCTGGAGGAAACCGCTCGGACCATGGAAAGCAGCTCAGGGATGTTCTTCCGTGGTTCTACGGCGAACTTGGGTCCGCACCCGAGTACACAGCGGACGTTGTCAGGAAGTTCAACATCACCAAGAACATGGACGGTGCTCTCCGGCTGGGGCCGCCTATTGTTCTCCATTTGCAGAAGCCGGGGAAGCAGCAGATGCCATAGCCATTCGGTGGTCGTGTCAGCAATCCGGAGGTACTGCCGCCACTGGTGTTGGAGCGTAGGCCGAGCGAGCAAACTGCGTAGCAGTTCTCGATACAGGCGAGCTTGGCGCTGCCATTCGGAGCGCAAAAATCCTGCAAATTCTTCTTCCATGACCAACGGACGGTCTGATAAAGCCAAACAAGGTCACCACCTCTGGAGGAAAGACCCTACGCCGGTTGCAAAAACCGAAATAACGTGCATTGCATGTTGCTGAAGCCACAAGGGGGATAACACGAAGCGGGTCAAGAAGATACCCCGAAGGAACACCCGAAGAACAAGAATTAAGTTGGGTTAACACGTTTTGGCGGGCTAGTTGGTTAAGCATCTTGAACAAACAGCGCGAACAAAGACGAGCACAAAAGACAAGAAAGCGAACGACACGGCGCTGACTAACAACTGAGGGTTTATTGCTGATCACACAAGTATAAATACATGATGTCGGCAATGAGGGAAAGGTTTACAAAGTGCAAAAAACCAAAAACAAAACGTAAATGTGACAACAGCAACATAAGCACGCTAGAAATCAGCAGAGATTATCAACCCCCAGGAGTGACAGCTCTTTTTGCAGAAGTGTTAGCGAAGGGGTACTTATACATGCATTTCCCTGCTTGAATATGTTGTATGCCTCGATAATTTCCCTCGCAGTTTTTTTCCCGATTTTTGGCAATGACCTTGGTTTCATGATATAGCGGTACGCACAGTTTTTTCTCTTTCTTTGCCCATTCACAATCCCGGCAATGAATGCCGAGATGACCTGAAACTACTTTTGACACTTTATAGCTGTGTTCGCTCAGCCTTTTATTTATGCAACGTCCCGTCTGTCCAACGGACAAAAACCGCAACGTGTCGCTGTGATTCCATATCTACATGGAATTTCACACTCCCTGAAAAAAGTGGGGAAAAAAGCAGGTGTTGATGTTGTGTTTTCCGCGCCTGATCGTCTGGCCGGTTTGTGCCCGATCTGTTAATGAGTTCAAAGGAAAAGTGGCGAAGTGCACAACTAAGCACCAGTCACGCTTCGTTCCTTGTGATAAGGGGGTTGTTTAAAACATCCCTCTGCCTTGTGGAGGGCAGTACGTTGGACAGACGGGACGTTGCATAAATAAAAGGCTGAGCGAACACAGCTATAAAGTTGTCAAAAGTAGTTTCAGGTCATCTCGGCATTCATTGCCGGGATTGTGAATGGGCAAAGAAAGAGAAAAAACAGTGCGTACCGCTATATCATGAAACCAAGGTCATTGCCAAAAAATCGGGAAAAAAACTGCGAGGGAAATTATCGAGGCATACAACATATTCAAGCAGGGAAATGCATGTATAAGTACCCCCTTCGCTAACACTTCTGCAAAAAGAGCTGTCACTCCTGGGGGTTGATAATCTCTGCTGATTTCTAGCGTGCTTATGTTGCTGTTGTCACATTTACGTTTTGTTTTTGGTTTTTGCACTTTGTAAACCTTTCCCTCATTGCCGACATCCATGTATTTATACTTGTGTGATCAGCAATAAACCCTCAGTTGTTAGTCAGCGCCGTGTCGTTCGCTTTCTTGTCTTTTGTGCTCGTCTTTGTTCGCGCTGTTTGTTCAAGATGCTTAACCAACTAGCCCGCCAAAACGTGTTAACCCAACTTATTTCTTGTTCTTCGGGTGTTCCTTCGGGGTATCTTCTTGACCCGCTTCGTGTTATCCCCCTTGTGGCTTCAGCAACATGCAATGCACGTTATTTCGGTTTTTGCAACCGGCGTAGGGTCTTTCCTCCAGAGGTGGTGACCTTGTTTGGCTTCATCAGACCGTCCGTTGGTCATGGAAGAAGAATTTGCAGGATTTTGCGCTCCGAATGGCAGCGCCAAGCTCGCCTGTATCGAGAACTGCTACGCAGTTTGCTCGCTCGGCCTACGCTCCAACACCAGTGGCGGCAGTACCTCCGGATTGCTGACACGACCACCGAATGGCTATGGCATCTGCTGCTTCCCCGGCTTCTGCAAATGGAGAACAATAGGCGGCCCCAGCCGGAGAGCACCGTCCATGTTCTTGGTGATGTTGAACTTCCTGACAACGTCCGCTGTGTACTCGGGTGCGGACCCAAGTTCGCCGTAGAACCACGGAAGAACATCCCTGAGCTGCTTTCCATGGTCCGAGCGGTTTCCTCCAGAGCCAGCCCAGCTGATCGGGACAGGTGCATTCTGGATGGCGTGGACGTCTGTCAAGACCAAGGAAGGATCCCAGGCGCTTGCCCGTAAGAGAGACTGTTGATTTTCTGAGGGCAAGTCTCTAACTCTGTTACAGTCGGATAAGGAAGGGGGGTTTGTTGTATTGCCCAACGATCGTTTCCTGTCAAAAGCAGGCGAAGCTGTGTGTGCCGTGTTCAGGGAATGCAGTACGGCATCTTTACAGAAGGCAAGGGGCCGTGCAAAAAAACTTTGCAACGATTACAACCTCACTAAGCTTGCTCAGGACATTGCGAATAGCGATAAACCAAGTCTTAATATGTTCTTTTCCGCCAAAACGCACAAGCCTGAATGCCCGCTTCGTGTGATTGTCTCAGAGAGGGGTACTTGGCAGAAGTGCCTCGCTGAATTCATTAAGCGGCAACTCGCCGTAATCTCTGTTGACGATCCTTTCCAGGTAAAAAATTCGAACCAAGTAACTGATTTCCTGACGACGCACAATGCTGATGAACTTTTAGCTTTTTCTATTGACGTGAAAGACTTGTACTATTCGATTCCCCATGACGAACTGCTAACTAGTGTCAGTGAATGCATTGACCGACATGGCGTGGTTGCCTTTCAAAACGCGTCCGGTATCTCCGTAGCAAGATTTCTGCATCTGCTTTCCTTGTACCTGCAATCAACTTTCACTGAGTGGAACTCTTCCATCTTCATTCAAAAAAACGGCATATGCATAGGCTCCTGTATCGCTCCCATACTCAGTGACATTTATCTCGCCAGATGCGACCGTGCTCTCAACGGACGCCTTGGGAAAACCAAGGTCGTAAAAACATTTAGATTTGTCGACGACTACCTTGTTATTGTCAAGTGCTCTGGACTGGAGTTTGAAACGGAGGTGTCTCGTAGTCTGTCCATTTTTTCTGACACTCTCTCCCCCCTTGAGATCACTTATGAAACCCCTGTTCACAACCACATCAAGTTTCTAGACCTTGGCCTGTACTTCACTCCTAGTCACGTTTGCTGGGCTTTCGAACCCCGAGGTAACAAGCCCCTTCTTCCCTATGGTTCTTGCCATTCCAAGCTCATTAAGAGGGGTATCATAGGATCCTGTTTGAACAGCTCATTAACAAAATCCTGCCACCACAGAATGCATACCAGCGTATCAAACCAGGTAAAAAGATTGCTTTCGGTAGGGTACCCACTAGAACTTATCACGTCAGTAGCTGAGTCGGCCCTAAAGAAGAGCAAGTCAGAACCAGCTACACGAGACGGCCAGGGATCGGACAAAAACCGCAAACGTGTCGCTGTGATTCCATATCTACATGGAATTTCACACTCCCTGAAAAAGTGGGGAAAAAAGCAGGTGTTGATGTTGTGTTTTCCGCGCCTGATCGTCTGGCCGGTTTGTGCCGATCTGTTAATGAGTTCAAAGGAAAAGTGGCGAAGTGCACAACTAAGCACCAGTCACGCTTCGTTCCTTGTGATCAGGGGTTGTTTATAACATCCCTCTGCCTTGTGGAGGGCAGTACGTTGGACAGACGGGACGTTGCATAAATAAAAGGCTGAGCGAACACAGCTATAAAGTGTCAAAAGTAGTTTCAGGTCATCTCGGCATTCATTGCCGGGATTGTGAATGGGCAAAGAAAGAGAAAAAACAGTGCGTACCGCTATATCATGAAACCAAGGTCATTGCCAAAAATCGGGAAAAAACTGCGAGGGAAATTATCGAGGCATACAACATATTCAAGCAGGGAAATGCATGTATAAGTACCCCTTCGCTAACACTTCTGCAAAAAGAGCTGTCACTCCTGGGGGTTGATAATCTCTGCTGATTTCTAGCGTGCTTATGTTGCTGTTGTCACATTTACGTTTTGTTTTTGGTTTTTTGCACTTTGTAAACCTTCCCTCATTGCCGACATCCATGTATTTATACTTGTGTGATCAGCAATAAACCCTCAGTTGTTAGTCAGCGCCGTGTCGTTCGCTTTCTTGTCTTTTGTGCTCGTCTTTGTTCGCGCTGTTTGTTCAAGATATAAGAGAAAAAGTTTTGACGAGTATCATGTGGATACTTGTATATCCGATGTGTTCAGATATAGCTCGTTTCGGTCTAAAACAACTTGTTTCGTTGTATTAAGCAAGAATACATGCTTTTCGCGCTGTTATAAGAGAAAAAGTTTTGACGCGTGTCACAGGGACACTTGTAAAACCGATGTGTTCAGATTTAGCTCGTTTCGGTCTAACACAGCTTGTTTCGTTGTATTAAGCACGAATACATGCTTTTCGCGCATTTATAACAGAAAAAGTTTTGACGCGTATCACGTGGATACTTGTAAAACCGATGTGTTGTGATTTAGCTCGTTTCGGTCTAAAACCGCTTGTTTCGATGTTTTAAGCACGAATACATGCTTTTCGCGCAGTTATAGAAGAAAACGTTTTGACGCGTATTAGGGAGACATGTAAAACCGATGTGTTGTGATTAAGCTCGTTTCGGTCTAAAACAGCTTGTTTCGTTGTATTAAGCACGAATACATGCTTTTTCGCGCAGTTATAAGAGAAAAAGTTTTGACGAGTATCATGTGGATACTTGTATATCCGATGTGTTCAGATATAGCTCGTTTCGGTCTAAAACAGCTTGTTTCGTTGTATTAAGCAAGAATACATGCTTTTCGCGCTGTTATAAGAGAAAAAGTTTTGACGCGTGTCACAGGGACACTTGTAAAACCGATGTGTTCAGATTTAGCTCGTTTCGGTCTAACACAGCTTGTTTCGTTGTATTAAGCACGAATACATGCTTTTCGCGCATTTATAAGAGAAAAAGTTTTGACGCGTATCACGTGGATACTTGTAAAACCGATGTGTTGTGATTTAGCTCGTTTCGGTCTAAAACCGCTTGTTTCGATGTTTTAAGCAGGAATACATGCTTTTCGCGCAGTTATAGAAGAAAACGGTTTGACGCGTATTAGGGAGACATGTAAAACCGATGTGTTGTGATTAAGCTCGTTTCGGTCTAAAACAGCTTGCTTCGTTGTATTAAGCACGAATACATGCTTTTCGCGCAGTTATAAGAGAAAACGTTTTGACGCGTATCAGAGGAAAACTTGTAAAACCAATGTGTTGTGATTTACCTCGTTTCGGTCTAAAACAACTTGTTTCGTTGGATTAAGCACGAATACATGCTTTTCGCGCAGTTATAAGAGAAAAAATTTTGACGCGTATCACGTGGATACTTGTAAAACCGATGTGTTGTGATTTAGCTCGTTTCGATCTAAAACCGCTTGTTTCGATGTTTTAAGCACGAATACATGCTTTTCGTGCAGTTATAAGTGAAAAAGTTTTGACGACTATCATGTGGATACTTGTAAAACCGATGTGATCAGATATAGCTCGTTTCGGTCTAAAACACTTGTTTCGTTGTATTAAGCAAGAATACATGCTTTTCGCGCTGTTATAAGAGAAAAAGTTTTGACGCGTGTCACAGGGACACTTGTAAAACCGATGTGTTCAGATTTAGCTCGTTTCGGTCTAAAACAGCTTGTTTCGTTGTATTAAGCACGAATACATGCTTTTCGCGCAGTTATAAGAGAAAAAGTTGACGCGTATCACGTGGATACTTGTAAAACCGATGTGTTGTGATTTACCTCGTTTCGGTCTAAAACAGCTTGTTTCGTTGGATTAAGCACGAATACATGCTTTTCGCGCAGTTATAAGAGAAAAAAGTTTTGACGAGTATCATGTGGATACTTGTATATCCGATGTGTTCAGATATAGCTCGTTTCGGTCTAAAACAACTTGTTTCGTTGTATTAAGCAAGAATAATGCTTTTCGCGCTGTTATAAGAGAAAAAGTTTTGACGCGTGTCACAGGGACACTTGTAAAACCGATGTGTTCAGATTTAGCTCGTTTCGGTCTAACACAGCTTGTTTCGTTGTATTAAGCACGAATACATGCTTTTCGCGCATTTATAACAGAAAAAGTTTTGACGCGTATCACGTGGATACTTGTAAAACCGATGTGTTTTGATTTAGCTCGTTTCGGTCTAAAACCGCTTGTTTCGATGTTTTAAGCACGAATACATGCTTTTCGCGCAGTTATAGAAGAAAACGTTTTGACGCGTATTAGGGAGACATGTAAAACCGATGTGTTGTGATTAAGCTCGTTTCGGTCTAAAACAGCTTGTTTCGTTGTATTAAGCACGAATACATGCTTTTCGTGCAGTTTATAAGAGAAAAATTTTGACGAGTATCATGTGGATACTTGTATATCCGATGTGTTCAGATATAGCTCGTTTCGGTCTAAAACAACTTGTTTCGTTGTATTAAGCAAGAATACATGCTTTTCGCGCTGTTATAAGAGAAAAAGTTTTGACGCGTGTCACAGGGACACTTGTAAAACCGATGTGTTCAGATTTAGCTCGTTTCGGTCTAACACAGCTTGTTCGTTGTATTAAGCACGAATACATGCTTTTCGCGCATTTATAAGAGAAAAAGTTTTGACGCGTATCACGTGGATACTTGTAAAACCGATGTGTTGTGATTTAGCTCGTTTCGGTCTAAAACCGCTTGTTTCGATGTTTTAAGCAGGAATACATGCTTTTCGCGCAGTTATAGAAGAAAACGGTTTGACGCGTATTAGGGAGACATGTAAAACCGATGTGTTGTGATTAAGCTCGTTTCGGTCTAAAACAGCTTGCTTCGTTGTATTAAGCACGAATACATGCTTTTCGCGCAGTTATAAGAGAAAACGTTTTGACGCGTATCAGAGGAAAACTTGTAAAACCAATGTGTTGTGATTTACCTCGTTTCGGTCTAAAACAACTTGTTTCGTTGGATTAAGCACGAATACATGCTTTTCGCGCAGTTATAAGAGAAAAAATTTTGACGCGTATCACGTGGATACTTGTAAAACCGATGTGTTGTGATTTAGCTCGTTTCGATCTAAAACCGCTTGTTTCGATGTTTTAAGCACGAATACATGCTTTTCGTGCAGTTATAAGTGAAAAAGTTTTGACGACTATCATGTGGATACTTGTAAAACCGATGTGATCAGATATAGCTCGTTTCGGTCTAAAACAACTTGTTTCGTTGTATTAAGCAAGAATACATGCTTTTCGCGCTGTTATAAGAGAAAAAGTTTTGACGCGTGTCACAGGGACACTTGTAAAACCGATGTGTTCAGATTTAGCTCGTTTCGGTCTAAAACAGCTTGTTTCGTTGTATTAAGCACGAATACATGCTTTTCGCGCAGTTATAAGAGAAAAAGTTGACGCGTATCACGTGGATACTTGTAAAACCGATGTGTTGTGATTTACCTCGTTTCGGTCTAAAACAGCTTGTTTCGTTGGATTAAGCACGAATACATGCTTTTCGCGCAGTTATAATAGAAAAAGTTTTGACGCGTATCACGTGGATACTTGTAAAACGATGTGTTCAGATTTAGCTCATCTCGGTCTACAACAGCTTGTTTCGTTGTTTTAAGCACGAATACATGCTTCTCGCGCGGTTATAAGAGAAAAAGCTTTGATGCGTATCAGAGGAACACTTGTAAAACCGATGTGTTGTGATTTAGCTCGTTTCGGACTAAAACAGCTTGTTTCGTTGTTTTAAGCACGAATACGTGCTTTTCGCGCAGTTATAAGAGAAAAAGTTTAGACGCGTATCAGGGAACACTTGTAAAACCGATGTGTTGTGATTTAGCTCGTTTCGGACTAAAACAGCTTGTTTAGTTGTATTAAGCACGAATACATGCTTTTCGCGCAGTTATAAGAGAAAAAGTTTTGACGAGTATCATGTGGATACTTGTATATCCGATGTGTTCAGATATAGCTCGTTTCGGTCTAAAACAACTTGTTTCGTTGTATTAAGCAAGAATACATGCTTTTCGCGCTGTTATAAGAGAAAAAGTTTTGACGCGTGTCACAGGGACACTTGTAAAACCGATGTGTTCAGATTTAGCTCGTTTCGGTCTAACACAGCTTGTTTCGTTGTATTAAGCACGAATACATGCTTTTCGCGCATTTATAACAGAAAAAGTTTTGACGCGTATCACGTGGATACTTGTAAAACCGATGTGTTGTGATTTAGCTCGTTTCGGTCTAAAACCGCTTGTTTCGATGTTTTAAGCACGAATACATGCTTTTCGCGCAGTTATAGAAGAAAACGTTTTGACGCGTATTAGGGAGACATGTAAAACCGATGTGTTGTGATTAAGCTCGTTTCGGTCTAAAACAGCTTGTTTCGTTGTATTAAGCACGAATACATGCTTTTCGCGCAGTTATAAGAGAAAAAGTTTTGACGAGTATCATGTGGATACTTGTATATCCGATGTGTTCAGATATAGCTCGTTTCGGTCTAAAACAACTTGTTTCGTTGTATTAAGCAAGAATACATGCTTTTCGCGCTGTTATAAGAGAAAAGTTTTGACGCGTGTCACAGGGGACACTTGTAAAACCGATGTGTTCAGATTTAGCTCGTTTCGGTCTAACACAGCTTGTTTCGTTGTATTAAGCACGAATACATGCTTTTCGCGCATTTATAAGAGAAAAAGTTTTGACGCGTATCACGTAGATACTTGTAAAACCGATGTGTTGTGATTTAGCTCGTTTCGGTCTAAAACCGCTTGTTTCGATGTTTTAAGCAGGAATACATGCTTTTCGCGCAGTTATAGAAGAAAACGTTTTGACGCGTATTAGGGAGACATGTAAAACCGATGTGTTGTGATTAAGCTCGTTTCGGTCTAAAACAGCTTGTTTCGTTGTATTAAGCACGAATACATGCTTTTCGCGCAGTTATAAGAGAAAACGTTTTGACGCGTATCAGAGGAAAACTTGTAAAACCGATGTGTTGTGATTTACCTCGTTTTGGTCTAAAACAACTTGTTTCGTTGGATTAAGCACGAATACATGCTTTTCGCGCAGTTATAGAGAAAAAAGTTTGACGCGTATCAGGGGAACACTTGTAAAACCGATGTGTTGTGATTTAGCTCGTTTCGGACTAAAACAGCTTGTTTAGTTGTATTAAGCACGAATACATGCTTTTCGCGCAGTTATAAGAGAAAAAGTTTTGACGAGTATCATGTGGATACTTGTAAAACCGATGTGTTCAGATATAGCTCGTTTCGGTCTAAAACAACTTGTTTCGTTGTATTAAGCAAGAATACATGCTTTTCGCGCTGTTATAAGAGAAAAAGTTTTGACGCGTGTCACAGGGACACTTGTAAAACCGATGTGTTCAGATTTAGCTCGTTTCGGTCTAACACAGCTTGTTTCGTTGTATTAAGCACGAATACATGCTTTTCGCGCATTTATAAGCGAAAAAGTTTTGACGCGTATCACGTGAATACTTGTAAAACCGATGTGTTGTGATTTAGCTCGTTACGGTCTAAAACCGCTTGTTTCGTTGTATTAAGCACGAATACATGCTTTTCGCGCAGTTATAGAAGAAAACGTTTTGACGCGTATTAGGGAGACTTGTAAAACCGATGTGTTGTGATTTTGCTCGTTTCGGTCTAAAACAGCTTGTTTCGTTGTATTAAGCACGAATACATGCTTTTCGCGCAGTTATAAGAGAAAAAGTTTTGACGCGTATCAGAGGAAAACTTGTAAAACCGATGTGTTGTGATTTACCTCGTTTCGGTCTAAAACAGCTTGCTTCGTTGGATTAAGCACGAATACATGCTTTTCGCGCAGTTATAAGAGAAAAAGTTTTGACGCGTATCACGTGGATACTTGTAAAACCGATGTGTTGTGATTTAGCTCGTTTCGGTCTAAAACCGCTTGTTTCGATGTTTTAAGCACGAATACATGCTTTTCGCGCAGTTATAGAAGAAACGTTTTGACGGCGTATTACGGAGACTTGTAAAACCGATGTGCTGTAATTTAGCTCGTTTCGGTCTTAAACAGCTTGTTTCTTTGTATTAAGCACGAATACATGCTTTTCGCGCAGTTATAAGAGAAAAAGTTTTGACGGCGTATCAGAGAAAAACTTGTAAAACCGATGTGTTGTGATTTACCTCGTTTCGGTCTAAAACAGCTTGTTTCGTTGGATTAAGCAAGAATACATGCTTTTCGCGCAGTTATAAGAGAAAAAGTTTTGACGCGTATCACGCGGATACTTGTAAAACCGATGTGTTCAGATATAGCTCGTTTTGGTATAAAACAGCTTGTTTTGTTGATTTAAGCACGAATACATGCTTTTCGCGCAGTTATAGAAGGAAAAGTTTTGACGCGTAATTAGAGGAACACTTGTAAAACCGATGTGTTCAGATTTAGCTCATCTCGGTCTAAAACAGATTGTTTCGTTGTTTTAAGCAAGAATACATGCTTTTCGCGCAGTTATAAGAGAAAAGGTTTTGACGCGTATCAGAGGAACACTTGTAAAACCGATGTGTTGTGATTTAGCTCGTTTCGGACTAAAACAGCTTGTTTAGTTGTATTAAGCACGAATACATGCTTTTCGCGCAGTTATAAGAGAAAAAGTTTTGACGCGTGTCACAGCGACACTTGTAAAACCGATGTGTTCAGATTTAGCTCGTTTCGGTCTAACACAGCTTGTTTCGTTGTATTAAGCACGAATACATGCTTTTCGCGCATTTATAAGAGAAAAAGTTTTGACTCCTATCACGTGGATACTTGTAAAACCGATGTGTTGTGATTTAGCTCGTTTCGGTCTAAAACCGATTGTTTCGATGTTTTAAGCACGAATACATGCTTTTCGCGCAGTTATAGAAGAAAACGTTTTGACGCGTATTAGGGAGACGTAAAACCGATGTGTTGTGATTTAGCTCGTTTCGGTCTAAAACAGCTTGTTTCGTTCTATTAAGCACGAATACATGCTTTTCGCGCAGTTATAGAAGAAAAAGTTTTGACGCGTATTAGAGGGACACTTGTAAAACCGATGTGTTCAGATTTAGCTCATCTCGGTCTAAAAGAGCTTGTTTCGTTTTTTAAGCAAGAATACATGCTTTTCGCGCAGTTATAAGAGAAAAAGTTTAGACGCGTATCAGAGGAACACTTGTAAAAACCGATGTGTTGTGATTTAGCTCGTTTCGGACTAAAACAGCTTGTTTAGTTGTATTAAGCACGAATACATGCTTTTCGCGCAGTTGTAAGAGAAAAAACTTTGACGAGTATCACGTGGATACTTGTAAAACCGATGTGTTCAGATATAGCTCGTTTCGGTCTAACACAGCTTGTTTCGTTGTATTATGCACGAATACATGCTTTTCGCGCATTTATAAGAGAAAACGTTTTGACGCGTATCACGTGGATACTTGTAAAACCGATGTGTTCAGATATAGCTTGTTTCGGTCTAAAACAGCTTGTTTCGTTGTATTAAGCACGAATACATGCTTTTCGCGCAGTTATAAGAGAAAAAGTTTTGACGCGTATCAGAGGCGAACTTGTAAAACCGATTTGTTGTGATTTAGCTCGTTTCGGTCTAAAACAGCTTGTTTCGTTGGATTAAGCACGAATACATGCTTTTCGCGCAGTTATAAGAGAAAAAGTTTTGACGCGTATCACGTGGATACTTGTAAACCCGATGTGTTCAGATATAGCTCGTTTTGGTATACAACAGCTTGTTTTCGTTGTTTTAAGCACGAATACATGCTTTTCGCGCAGTTATAGAAGGAAAAGTTTTGAGGCGTATTAGAGACTTGTAAAACCGATGTGTTGTGATTTAGCTCCTTTCGGTCTAAAACAGCTTGTTTCGTTGTTTTAAGCACGATACATGCTTTTCGCGCAGTTATAGAAGAAAAACTTTTGACGCGTATTAGAGAGACTAGTAAAACCGATGTGTTGTGATTTAGCTCGTTTCGGTATAAAACAGCTTGTTTCGCTGTATTAAGCACGAATACATGCTTTTCGCGCAGTTATAAGAGAAAAAGTTTTGACGCGTATCAGAGGAACACTCGTAAAACCAATGTGTTGTGATTAGCTCGTTTCGGACTAAAACAGCTTGATTCGTTGGATTAATCACGAATACATGCTTTTCGCGCAGTTATAAGAGAAAACGTTTTGACGCGTGTCACAAGGACACTTGTAAAACCGATGTGTTCAGATTTAGCTCGTTTCGGTCTAACACAGCTTATTTCGTTGTATTAAGCAAGAATACATGCTTTTCGCGCATTTATAAGAGAAAAAGTTTTGACGCGTATCACGTGGATACTTGTAAAACCGATGTGTTGTGATTTAGCTCGTTTCGGTCTAAAACCGCTTCTTTCGATGTTTTAAGCACGAATACATGTTTTCGCGCAGTTATAGAAGAAAACGTTTTGACGCGTATTAGGGAGACTTGTAAAACCGATGTGTTGTGATTTAGCTCGTTTCGGTCTAAAACAGATTGTTTCGTTGTATTAAGCACGAATACATGCTTTTCGCGCAGTTATAAGAGAAAAAGTTTTGACGCGTATCAGAGGAAAACTTGTAAAACCGATGTGTTGTGATTTACCTCGTTTCGGTCTAAAACAGCTTGTTTCGTTGGATTAAGCACGAATACATGCTTTTCGCGCAGTTATGAGAAAAAGTTTTGACGCGTATCACGTAGATACTTGTAAAACCGATGTGTTCAGATATAGCTCGTTTTGGTATAAAACAGCTTGTTTCGTTGTTTTAAGCACGAATACATGCTTTTCGCGCAGTTATAGAAGGAAAAGTTTTGACGCGTATTAGAGACTAGTAAAACCGATGTGTTGTGATTTAGCTCGTTTCGGTCTAAAACAGCTTGTTTCGTTGTTTTAAGCACGAATACATGCTTTTCGCGCAGTTATAGAAGAAAAAGTTTTGACGCGTATTAGAGACACTTGTAAAACCGATGTGTTGTGATTTAGCTCGTTTCAGTCCAAAACAGCTTGTTTCGTTGTATTAAGCACGAATACATGCCTTTTGCGGAGTTATAAGAGAAAACGTTTTGACGCCTATCACATGCACACTTGTAAAACCGATATGTTAAGATCTAGCTCGTTTTGGTCTAAAACAGCTTGTTTCGATGTTTTAAGCACGAATACATGCTTTTCGCGCAGTTAAAGAAGAAAACGTTTTGACGCGTATTAGGGAGACTTGTAAAACCGATGTGTTGTGATTTAGCTCGTCTCGGTCTAAAACAGCTTGTTTCGTTGTATTAAGCACGAATGCATGCTTTTCGCGCAGTTATAAGAGAAAAAGTTTTGACGCGTATCAGAGGAAAACTTGTAAAACCGATGTGTTGTGATTTAGCTCGTTTCGGTCTAAAACAGCTTGTTTCGTTGTATTAAGCACGAATACATGCTTTTCGCGCAGTTATAAGAGAAAAAGTTTTGACGCGTATCAGAGGAAAACTTGTAAAACCGATGTGTTGTGATTTAGCTCGTTTCGGTCTAAAACAGCTTGTTTCGTTGTAATAAGCACGAATACATGCTTTTCGCGCAGTTATAAGAGAAAAAGTTTTGACGCGTATCAGATAAACACTCGTAAAACCAATGTGTTGTGCTTTAGCTCGTTTAGGTCTAAAACAGCTTGTTTCTTTGGATTAATCACGAATACATGCTTTTCGCGCAGTTATAAGAGAAAAAGCTTTGACGAGTATCACGTGGATACTTGTAAAACCGATGTGTTCAGATATAGCTCGTTTCGGTCTAACACAGCTTGTTTCGTTGTTTTAAGGACGAATACATGCTTTTCGCGCAGTTATAGAAGAAAAAGTTTTGACGCGTATTAGAGGTACTTGTAAAACCGATGTGCTGTGATTTAGCTTTTTTCGGACTAAAACAGCTTGTTTCGTTGTTTTAAGCACGAATACATGCTTTTCGCGCAGTTATAAGAGAAAAAGTTTAGACGCGTATCAGAGGAGAACTTGTAAAACCGATGTGTTGTGATTTAGCTCGTTTCGGTCTAAAACAGCTTGTTTCATTGTATTAAGCACGAATACATGATTTCGCGCAGTTATAAGAGAAAAAGTTTTGACGCGTATCAGAGGAGAACTTGTAAAACCGATGTGTTCAGATTTAGCTCGTTTCGGTCTAAAGCAGCTTGTTTCGTTGGATTAAGCACGAATACATGCTTTTCGCGCAGTTATAAGAGAAAAAGTTTTGACGCGTATCACGTGGATACTTGTAAGACCGATGTGTTCAGATATAGCTCGTTTTGGTATACAACAGCTTGTTTCGTTGTTTTAAGCACGAATACATGCTTTTCGCGCAGTTATAGAAGGAAAAGTTTTGAGGCGTATTAGAGACTTGTAAAACCGATGTGTTGTGATTTAGCTCGTTTCGGTCTAAAACAGCTTGTTTCGTTGGATTAAGCACGAATACATGCTTTTCGCGCAGTTATAAGAGAAAAAGTTTTGACGCGTATCACGTGGATACTTGTAAAACCGATGTGTTCAGATATAGCTCGTTTTGGTATACAACAGCTTGTTTCGTTGTTTTAAGCACGAATACATGCTTTTTGCGCAGTTATAAGAGAAAACGTTTTGACGCCTATCACATGCACACTTGTAAAACCGATATGTTCAGATCTAGCTCGTTTTGGTCTAAAACAGCTTGTTTCGTTGTATTAAGCACGAATACATGCTTTTCGCGCAGTTATAAGAGAAAAAGTTTTGACGCGTTCAGAGGAAAACTTGTAAAACCGATGTGTTGTGATTTAGCTCGTTTCGGTCTAAAACAGCTTGTTTCGTTGTATTAAGCACGAATACATGCTTTTCGCGCAGTTATAAGAGAAAAAGTTTTGACGCGTATCAGACGAACACTCGTAAAACCAATGTGTTGTGATTTAGCTCGTTTCGGTCTAAAACAGCTTGTTTCGTTGGATTAAGCACGAATACATGCTTTTCGCGCAGTTATAGAAGAAAAAGTTTTTACGCGTATCAGAGGAAAACTTGTAAAACCGATGTGTTGTGATTTACCTCGTTTTGGTATAAAACAGCTTGTTTCGTTGTTTTAAGCACGAATACATGCTTTTCGCGCCGTTATAGAAGAAAAAGTTTTGACGCGTATTAGAGGGACACTTGTAAAACCGATGTGTTCAGATTTAGCTTATCTCGGTCTAAAACAGCTTGTTTCGTTGTTTTAAGCACGAATACATGCTTTTCGCGCAGTTATAAGAGAAAAGGTTTTGACGCTTATCAGAGGAACACTTGTAAAACCGATGTGTTGTGATTTAGCTCGTTTCGGACTAAAACAGCTTGTTTCGTTGTATTAAGCACGAATACATGCTTTTCGCGCAGTTATAAAGAAAAAGTTTTGACGAGTATCATGTGGATACTTGTAAAACCGATGTGTTGTGATTTAGCTCGTTTCGGTCTAAAACAGCTTGTTTCGTTGTATTAAGCACGAATACATGCTTTTCGCGCAGTTATAAGAGAAAAAGTTTTGACGCGTATCAGAGGAAAACCTGTAAACCGATGTGTTGTGATTTACCTCGTTTCGGTCTAAAACAGCTTGTTTCGTTGTAATAAGCACGAATACATGCTTTTCGCGCAGTTATAAGAGAAAAAGTTTTGACGCGTATCAGATAAACACTCGTAAAACCAATGTGTTGTGCTTTAGCTCGTTTAGGTCTAAAACAGCTTGTTTCTTTGGATTAATCACGAATACATGCTTTTCGCGCAGTTATAAGAGAAAAAGCTTTGACGAGTATCACGTGGATACTTGTAAAACCGATGTGTTCAGATATAGCTCGTTTCGGTCTAACACAGCTTGTTTCGTTGTTTTAAGGACGAATACATGCTTTTCGCGCAGTTATAGAAGAAAAAGTTTTGACGCGTATTAGAGGTACTTGTAAAACCGATGTGCTGTGATTTAGCTTTTTTCGGACTAAAACAGCTTGTTTCGTTGTTTTAAGCACGAATACATGCTTTTCGCGCAGTTATAAGAGAAAAAGTTTAGACGCGTATCAGAGGAGAACTTGTAAAACCGATGTGTTGTGATTTAGCTCGTTTCGGTCTAAAACAGCTTGTTTCGTTGTATTAAGCACGAATACATGATTTCGCGCAGTTATAAGAGAAAAAGTTTTGACGCGTATCAGAGGAGAACTTGTAAAACCGATGTGTTCAGATTTAGCTCGTTTCGGTCTAAAGCAGCTTGTTTCGTTGGATTAAGCACGAATACATGCTTTTCGCGCAGTTATAAGAGAAAAAGTTTTGACGCGTATCACGTGGATACTTGTAAGACCGATGTGTTCAGATATAGCTCGTTTTGGTATACAACAGCTTGTTTCGTTGTTTTAAGCACGAATACATGCTTTTCGCGCAGTTATAGAAGGAAAAGTTTTGAGGCGTATTAGAGACTTGTAAAACCGATGTGTTGTGATTTAGCTCGTTTCGGTCTAAAACAGCTTGTTTCGTTGGATTAAGCACGAATACATGCTTTTCGCGCAGTTATAAGAGAAAAAGTTTTGACGCGTATCACGTGGATACTTGTAAAACCGATGTGTTCAGATATAGCTCGTTTTGGTATACAACAGCTTGTTTCGTTGTTTTAAGCACGAATACATGCTTTTTGCGCAGTTATAAGAGAAAACGTTTTGACGCCTATCACATGCACACTTGTAAAACCGATATGTTCAGATCTAGCTCGTTTTGGTCTAAAACAGCTTGTTTCGTTGTATTAAGCACGAATACATGCTTTTCGCGCAGTTATAAGAGAAAAAGTTTTGACGCGTTCAGAGGAAAACTTGTAAAACCGATGTGTTGTGATTTAGCTCGTTTCGGTCTAAAACAGCTTGTTTCGTTGTATTAAGCACGAATACATGCTTTTCGCGCAGTTATAAGAGAAAAAGTTTTGACGCGTATCAGACGAACACTCGTAAAACCAATGTGTTGTGATTTAGCTCGTTTCGGTCTAAAACAGCTTGTTTCGTTGGATTAAGCACGAATACATGCTTTTCGCGCAGTTATAGAAGAAAAAGTTTTTACGCGTATCAGAGGAAAACTTGTAAAACCGATGTGTTGTGATTTACCTCGTTTTGGTATAAAACAGCTTGTTTCGTTGTTTTAAGCACGAATACATGCTTTTCGCGCCGTTATAGAAGAAAAAGTTTTGACGCGTATTAGAGGGACACTTGTAAAACCGATGTGTTCAGATTTAGCTTATCTCGGTCTAAAACAGCTTGTTTCGTTGTTTTAAGCACGAATACATGCTTTTCGCGCAGTTATAAGAGAAAAGGTTTTGACGCTTATCAGAGGAACACTTGTAAAACCGATGTGTTGTGATTTAGCTCGTTTCGGACTAAAACAGCTTGTTTCGTTGTATTAAGCACGAATACATGCTTTTCGCGCAGTTATAAAGAAAAAGTTTTGACGAGTATCATGTGGATACTTGTAAAACCGATGTGTTGTGATTTAGCTCGTTTCGGTCTAAAACAGCTTGTTTCGTTGTATTAAGCACGAATACATGCTTTTCGCGCAGTTATAAGAGAAAAAGTTTTGACGCGTATCAGAGGAAAACCTGTAAAACCGATGTGTTGTGATTTACCTCGTTTCGGTCTAAAACAGCTTGTTTCGTTGGATTAAGCACGAATACATGCTTTTCGCGCAGTTATAATAGAAAAAGTTTTGACGCGTATCACGTGGATACTTGTAAAACCGATGTGTTGTGATTTATCTCGTTTCGGTCTAAAACCGCTTGTTTCGATGTTTTAAGCACGAATACAGATTTTCGCGCAGTTATAGAAGAAAACGTTTTGACGCGTATTAGGGAGACATGTAAAACCGATGTGTTGTGATTTAACTCGTTTCGGTCTAAAACAGCTTGTTTCGTTGTATTAGGCACGAATACATGCTTTTCGCGCAGTTATAAGAGAAAAAGTTGACGCGTCAGAGGAAAACTTGTAAAACCGATGTGTTGTGATTTACCTCGTTTCGGTCTAAAACAGCTTGTTTCGTTGTATTAAGCACGAATACATGCTTTTCGCGCAGTTATAAGAGAAAAAGTTTTGACGCGTATCAGAGGTACACTCGTAAAACCAATGTGTTGTGATTTAGCTCGTTTCGGTCTAAAACAGCTTGTTTTGTTGTTTTAGGCACGAATACATGCTTTTCGCGCAGTTATAGAACAAAACGTTTTGACGCGTATTAGGGAGACTTGTAAAACCAATGTGTTGTGATTTAGCTCGTTTCGGTCTAAAACAGCTTGTTCCGTTGTATTAAGCACGAATACATGCTTTTCGCGCAGTTATAAGAGAACAAGTTTTGACGCGTATCAGAAGAAAACTTGTAAAACCGATGTGTTGGGATTTAGCTCGTTTCGGTCAACTGCGCGAAAAGCATGTATTCGTGCATAATACAACGAAACAAGCTGTTTTAGACCGAAACGTGCTAAATCACAACACATCGGTTTTACAAGTTTTCCTCTGACGCGTCAAAACTTTTTCTCTTATAACTGCGCAAAAAGCATGTATTCGTGCTTAATACAACGAAACAAGCTGTTTTGGACTGAAACGAGCTAAATCACAACACATCGGTTTTACAAGTCTCTCTAATACGCGTCAAAACTTTTTCTTCTATAACCGCGCGAAAAGCCTGTATTCGTGCTTAAAACAACGAAACAAGCTGTTTTAGACCGAAACGAGCTAAATCACAACACATCGGTTTTACAAGTCTCTAATACGCTTCAAAACTTTTCCTTCTATAACTGGGCGAAAAGCATGTATTCGTGCTTAAAACAACGAAACAAGCTGTTTTATATCAAAACGAGCTATATCTGAACACATCGGTTTTACAAGTATCCACGTGATAGGCGTCAAAACTTTTTCTCTTATAACTGCGCGTAAAGGTTGTATTCATGCTTAATACAACGAAACAAGCTGTTTTAGACCAAAACGAGCTAGATCTGAAGACATCGGTTTTACACGTGCCCATGTGATAAGCGTCAAAACTTTTTTCTCTTATAACTGCGCGAAAAGCATGTATTCCTGCTTAATCCAACGAAACAAGCTGTTTAGACCGAAACGAGGTAAATCTGAACACATCGGTTTTACAAGTGTCCTTCTGACACGCGTCAAAACTTTTTCTCTTATAACTTCGCGAAAAGCATGTATTCGTGCTTAATACAACGAAACAAGCTGTTTTAGACCAAAACGAGCTAGATCTGAACATATCGGTTTTACAAGTGCGCATGTGATAGGCGTCAAAACGTTTTCTCGTATAACTGCGCAAAAAGCATGTATTCGTGCTTAATACAACGAAACAAGCTGTTTTGGACTGAAACGATCTAAATCACAGCACATCGGTTTTACAAGTCTCCCTAATACACGTCAAAACGTTTTCTTCTATAATTGCGCGAAAAGCTGTTTTAGACCGAAACGAGCTAAATCACAACACATTGGTTTTACGAGTGTTCCTCTAATATGCGTCAAAACTTTTTCTCTTATAACTGCGCGAAAAGCATGTATTCGTGCTTAATACAACGAAACAAGCTGTTTTGGACCAAAACGAGCTAGATCTGAACATATCGGTTTTACAAGTGCGCATGTGATAGGCGTCAAAACGTTTACTCTTATAACTGCGCAAAAAGCATGTATTCGTGCTTAATACAACGAAACAAGCTGTTTTGGACTGAAACGAGCTAAATCACAACACATCGGTTTTACAAGTCTCTCTAATACGCGTCAAAACTTTTTCTTCTATAACTGCGCGAAAAGCCTGTATTCGTGCTTAAAACAACGAAACAAGCTGTTTTAGACCGAAGCGAGCTAAATCACAACACATCGGTTTTACAAGTCTCTAATACGCGTCAAAACGTTTTCTTCTATAACTGCGCGAAAAGCATGTATTCGTGCTTAAAACATCGAAACAAGCGGTTTTAGACCGAAACGAGCTAAATCAAAACACATCGGTTTTACAAGTATCCACGTGATACGCGACAAAACCTTTTCTCTTATAAATGCGCGAAAAGCATGTATTCGTGCTTAAAACAACGAAACAAGCTGTTTTATACCAAAACGAGCTATATCTGAACACATCGGTTTTACAAGTATCCACGTGATACGCGTCAACTTTTTCTCTTATAACTGCGCGAAAAACATGTATTCGTGCTTAATACAACGAAACAAGCTGTCTTAGACCAAAACGAGCTGGATCTGAACATATCGGTTTTACAAGTGCGCATGTGATAGGCGTCAAAACGTTTTCTCGCATAACTGCGCAAAAAGCATGTAATCGTGCTTAATACAACGAAACAAGCTGTTTTGGACTGAAGCGAGCTAAATCACATCACATCGGTTTTACAAGTCTCCCTAATACGCGTCAAAACGTTTTCTTCTATAACTGCGCGAAAAGCATGTATTCGTGCTTAAAACATCGAAACAAGCTGTTTTAGACCGAAACGAGCTAAATCACAACACATTGTTTTTACGAGTGTTCCTCTGATACGCGTCAAAACTTTTTCTCTTATAACTGCGCGAAAAGCATGTATTCGTGCTTAATACAACGAAACAAGCTGTTTTAGACCGCGATGAGCTAAATCTGAACACATCGGTTTTACAAGTGTCCCTCAATACGCGTCAAAACGTTTTCTTCTATAACTGCGCGAAAAGCATGTATTCGTGCTTAAAGCGAAACAAGCTGTTTTAGACCAAAACCAGGTAAATCACAACACATCGGTTTTACAAGTTTTCCTCTGACGCGTCAAAACTTTTTCTCTTATAACTTCGCGAAAAGCATGTATTCGTGCTTAATACAACGAAACAAGCTGTTTTAGACCAAAACGAGCTAGATCTGAACATATCGGTTTTACAAGTGCGCATGTGATAGGCGTCAAAACGTTTTCTCTTATAACTGCGCAAAAAGCATGTATTCGTGCTTAATACAACGAAACAAGCTGTTTTGGACTGAAACGAGCTAAATCACAACACATCGGTTTTACAAGTCTCTCTAATACGCGTCAAAACTTTTTCTTCTATAACTGCGCGAAAAGCCTGTATTCGTGCTTAAAACAACGAAACAAGCTGTTTTAGACCGAAACGAGCTAAATCACAACACATCGGTTTTACAAGTCTCTAATACGCGTCAAAACGTTTTCTTCTATAGCTGCGCGAAAAGCATGTATTCGTGCTTAAAACATCGAAACAAGCGGTTTTAGACCGAAACGAGCTAAATCACAACACATCGGTTTTACAAGTATCCACGTGATACGCGTCAAAACCTTTTCTCTTATAAATGCGCGAAAAGCATGTATTCGTGCTTAAAACAACGAAACAAGCTGTTTCATACCAAAACGAGCTATATCTGAACACATCGGTTTTACAAGTATCCACGTGATACGCGTCAACTTTTTCTCTTATAACTGCGCGAAAAGCATGTATTCGTGCTTAATACAACGAAACAAGCTGTTTCAGACCAAAACGAGCTAGATCTGAACATATCGGTTTTACAAGTGTGCATGTGATAGGCGTAAAAACGTTTTCTCTTATAACTGCGGAAAAAGCATGTATTCGTGCTTAATACAACGAAACAAGCTGTTTTGGACTGAAATGAGCTAAATCACAACACATCGGTTTTACAAGTCTCCCTAATACGCGTCAAAACGTTTTCTTCTATAACTGCGCGAAAAGCATGTATTCGTGCTTAAAACATCGAAACAAGCTGTTTTAGACCGAGACGAGCTAAATCACAACACATTGGTTTTACGAGTGTTCCTCTGATACGCGTCAAAACTTTTTCTCTTATAACTGCGCAAAAAGCATGTATTCCTGCTTAATACAACGAAACAAGCTGTTTTAGACCGAAACGAGCTAAATCACACTACATCGGTTTTACAAGTCTCAAATACGCGTCAAAACTTTTCCTTCTATAACTGCGCGAAAAGCATGTATTCGTGCTTAAAACAACGAAACAAGCTGTTTTATACCAAAACGAGCTATATCTGAACACATCGGTTTTACAAGTATCCACGTGATACGCGTCAAAACGTTTTCTCTTTTAACTGCGCGAAAAGCATGTATTCGTGCTTAATCCAACGAAACAAGCTGTTTTAGACCAAAACGAGGTAAATCACAACACATCGGTTTTACAAGTTTTCCTCTGATACGCGTCAAAACTTTTTCTCTTATAACTGCGCGAAAAGATTGTATTCGTGCTTAATACAACGAAACAAGCTGTTTTAGACCAAAACGAGCTAGATCTGAACGCATCGGTTTTACAAGTGCCCATGTGAAAAGCGTCAAAACTTTTTCTCTTATAACTGCGCGAAAAGCATGTATTCGTGCTTAATCCAACGAAACAAGCTGTTTTAGACCAAAACGAGGTAAATCCCAACACATCGGTTTTACAAGTTTTCCTCTGATACGCGTCAAAACTTTTTCTCCTATAACTTCGCGAAAAGCATGAATTCGTGCCTAATACAACGAAACAAGCTGTTTTATACCAAAACGAGCTAGATCTGAACATATCCGTTTTACAAGTGCGCATGTTATAGGCGTCAAAACATTTTCTCTTATAACTGCGCAAAAAGCATGTATTCCTGCTTAATCCAACGAAACAAGCTGTTTTAGACCGAAACGAGGTGAATCTGAACACATCGGTTTTACAAGTGTCTTTCTGACACGCGTCAAAACTTTTTCTCTTATAACTTCGCAAAAAGCATGTATTCGTGCTTAATACAACGAAACAAGCTGTTTTGGACTGAAACGAGCTAAATCACAACACATCGGTTTTACAAGTCTCCCTAATACGCGTCAAAACGTTTTCTTCTATAACTGCGCGAAAAGCATGTATTCGTGCATAAAACTTCGAAACAAGCTGTTTTAGACCGAAACGAGCTAAATCCCAACACATTGGTTTTACGAGTGCTCCTCTGATACGCGTCAAAACTTTTTCTCTTATAACTGCGCGAAAAGCATGTATTCGTGCTTAATGCAACGAAACAAGCTGTTTTAGACCGAGATGAGCTAAATCTGAACACATCGGTTTTACAAGTGCGCATGTGATAGGCGTCAAAACGTTTTCTCTTAATACTGCGCAAAAAGCATGTATTCGTGCTTAATACAACGAAACAAGCTGTTTTGGACTGAAACGAGCTAAATCACAACACATCGGTTTTACAAGTCTCTCTAATACGCGTCAAAACTTTTTCTTCTATAACTGCGCGAAAAGCCTGTATTCGTGCTTAAAACAACAAAACAAGCTGTTTTAGACCGAAACGAGCTAAATCACAACACATCGGTTTTACAAGTCTCTCTTACACGCGTCAAAACATTTTCTTCTATAACTGCGCGAAAAGCATGTATTCGTGCTTAAAACAACGAAACAAGCTGTTTTAGACCGAAACGAGCTAAATCACAACACATCGGTTTTACAAGTCTCTAATACGCGTCCAAACTTTTCCTTCTATAACTGCGCGAAAAGCATGTATTCTTGCTTAAAACAACGAAACAAGTTGTTTTAGACCGAAACGAGCTATATCTGAACACATCGGTTTTACAAGTATCCACATGATACTCGTCAAAACTTTTTCTCTTATAACTGGGCGAAAAGCATGTATTCGTGCTTAATACAACTAAACAAGCTGTTTTAGTCCGAAACGAGCTAAATCACAACACATCGGTTTTACAAGTGTTCCCCTGATAAGCGTCTAAACTTTTTCTCTTATAACTGCGCGAAAAGCATGTATTCGTGCTTAAAACAACGAAACAAGCTTTTTTAGTCCGAAACGAGCTAAATCACAACACATCGGTTTTACAAGTGTTCCCCTGATAAGCGTCTAAACTTTTTCTCATATAACTGCGCGAAAAGCATGTATTCGTGCTTAAAACAACGAAACAAGCTGTTTTAGTCCGAAACGAGCTAAATCACAACACATCGGTTTTACAAGTGTTCCTCTGATACGCGTCAAAACTTTTTCTCTTATAACTGCGCGAAAATCATGTATTCGTCCTTAAAACAACGAAACAAGCTGTTTTATTCTAAAACGAGCTATGTCTGAACACATCGGTTTTACAAGTATCCACGTGATACGCGTCAACTTTTTCTCTTAAAACTGCGCGAAAAGCATGTATTCGTGCCTAATCCAACGAAACAAGCTGTTTTAGACCGAAACGAGCTAAATCTGAACACATTGGTTTTACAAGTTTTCCTCTGATACGCGTCAAAACTTTTTCTATTATAACTGCGCGAAAAGCATGTATTCGTGCTTAATACAACGAAACAAGCTGTTTTAGACCGAAACGAGCTAAATCACAACACATCGGTTTTACAAGTGTTCCTCTGATACGCGTCTAAACTTTTTCTCTTATAACTACGCGAAAAGCATGTATTCGTGCTTAATACAACGAAACAAGCTGTTTTAGACTGAGATGAGCTAAATGTGAAAACTGTTTTACAAGTGTCCCTCTAATACGCGTCAAAACTTTTTCTTCTAAAACTGCGCGAAAAGCATGTATTCGTGGTTAATACAACGAAACAAGCTGTTTTAGACCGAAACGAGCTAAATCTGAACACATCGGTTTTACAAGTGTCCCTGTGACACGCGTCAAAACTTTTTCTCTCATAACTGCGCGAAAAGCATGTATTCGTGCTTAATCCAAAGAAACAAGCTGTTTTAGACCAAAACGAGGTAAATCACAACACATCGGTTTCACAAGTTTTCCTCTGATACGCGTCAAAACTTTTTCTCTTATAACTGCGCGAAAAGATTGTATTCGTGCTTAATACAACGAAACAAGCTGTTTTAGACCAAAACGAGCTAGATCTGAACACATCGGTTTTACAAGTGCCCATGTGATAAGCGTCAAAACTTTTTTCTCTTATAACTGCGCGAAAAGCATGTATTCCTGCTTAATCCAACGAAACAAGCTGTTTTAGACCGAAACTAGGTAAATCTGAACACATCGGTTTTACAAGTGTTCCTCTGATACGCGTAAAAACTTTTTCTCTTATAACTGCGCGAAAAGAATGTATTCGTGCTTAATACAACGAAACAAGCTGTTGTAGACCGAAACGAGCTAAATCACATCACATCGGTTTTACAAGTTTTCCTCTGATACGCGTCAAAACTTTTTCTCTTATAACTGCGCGAAAAGCATGTATTCGTGCTTAATACAACGAAACAAGCTGTTTTAGACTGAGATGAGCTAAATGTGAAAACTGTTTTACAAGTGTCCCTCTAATACGCTTCAAAACTTTTTCTTCTAAAACTGCGCGAAAATCATGTATTCGTGCTTAATACAACAAAACAAGCTGTTTTAGACCGAAACGAGCTAAATCTGAACACATCGGTTTTACAAGTGTCCTTGTGACACGCGTCAATACTTTTTCTCTTATAACTGCGCGAAAAGCATGTATTCGTGCTTAATACAACGAAACAAGCTGTTTTGGACTGAAACGAGCTAAATCACAACACATCGGTTTTACAAGTCTCTCTTACACGCGTCCAAACATTTTCTTCTATAACTGCGCGAAAAGCATGTATTCGTGCTTAAAACAACGAAACAAGCTGTTTTAGACCGAAACGAGCTAAATCACAACACATCGGTTTTACAAGTCTCTAATACGCGTCCAAACTTTTCCTTCTATAACTGCGCGAAAAGCATGTATTCTTGCTTAAAACAACGAAACAAGTTGTTTTAGACCGAAACGAGCTATATCTGAACACATCGGTTTTACAAGTATCCACATGATACTCGTCAAAACTTTTTCTCTTATAACTGCGCGAAAAGCATAAATTCGTGCTTAATACAACTAAACAAGCTGTTTTAGTCCGAAACGAGCTAAATCACAACACATCGGTTTTACAAGTGTTCCCCTGATAAGCGTCTAAACTTTTTCTCTTATAACTGCGCGAAAAGCATGTATTCGTGCTTAAAACAACGAAACAAGCTGTTTTAGACCAAAACGAGGTAAATCCCAACACATCGGTTTTACAAGTTTTCCTCTGATACGCGTCAAAACTTTTTCTCCTATAACTTCGCGAAAAGCATGAATTCGTGCCTAATACAACGAAACAAGCTGTTTTATACCAAAACGAGCTAGATCTGAACATATCCGTTTTACAAGTGCGCATGTTATAGGCGTCAAAACATTTTCTCTTATAACTGCGCAAAAAGCATGTATTCCTGCTTAATCCAACGAAACAAGCTGTTTTAGACCGAAACGAGGTGAATCTGAACACATCGGTTTTACAAGTGTCTTTCTGACACGCGTCAAAACTTTTTCTCTTATAACTTCGCAAAAAGCATGTATTCGTGCTTAATACAACGAAACAAGCTGTTTTGGACTGAAACGAGCTAAATCACAACACATCGGTTTTACAAGTCTCCCTAATACGCGTCAAAACGTTTTCTTCTATAACTGCGCGAAAAGCATGTATTCGTGCATAAAACTTCGAAACAAGCTGTTTTAGACCGAAACGAGCTAAATCCCAACACATTGGTTTTACGAGTGCTCCTCTGATACGCGTCAAAACTTTTTCTCTTATAACTGCGCGAAAAGCATGTATTCGTGCTTAATGCAACGAAACAAGCTGTTTTAGACCGAGATGAGCTAAATCTGAACACATCGGTTTTACAAGTGCGCATGTGATAGGCGTCAAAACGTTTTCTCTTAATACTGCGCAAAAAGCATGTATTCGTGCTTAATACAACGAAACAAGCTGTTTTGGACTGAAACGAGCTAAATCACAACACATCGGTTTTACAAGTCTCTCTAATACGCGTCAAAACTTTTTCTTCTATAACTGCGCGAAAAGCCTGTATTCGTGCTTAAAACAACGAAACAAGCTGTTTTAGACCGAAACGAGCTAAATCACAACACATCGGTTTTACAAGTCTCTCTTACACGCGTCAAAACATTTTCTTCTATAACTGCGCGAAAAGCATGTATTCGTGCTTAAAACAACGAAACAAGCTGTTTTAGACCGAAACGAGCTAAATCACAACACATCGGTTTTACAAGTCTCTAATACGCGTCCAAACTTTTCCTTCTATAACTGCGCGAAAAGCATGTATTCTTGCTTAAAACAACGAAACAAGTTGTTTTAGACCGAAACGAGCTATATCTGAACACATCGGTTTTACAAGTATCCACATGATACTCGTCAAAACTTTTTCTCTTATAACTGGGCGAAAAGCATGTATTCGTGCTTAATACAACTAAACAAGCTGTTTTAGTCCGAAACGAGCTAAATCACAACACATCGGTTTTACAAGTGTTCCCCTGATAAGCGTCTAAACTTTTTCTCTTATAACTGCGCGAAAAGCATGTATTCGTGCTTAAAACAACGAAACAAGCTTTTTTAGTCCGAAACGAGCTAAATCACAACACATCGGTTTTACAAGTGTTCCCCTGATAAGCGTCTAAACTTTTTCTCATATAACTGCGCGAAAAGCATGTATTCGTGCTTAAAACAACGAAACAAGCTGTTTTAGTCCGAAACGAGCTAAATCACAACACATCGGTTTTACAAGTGTTCCTCTGATACGCGTCAAAACTTTTTCTCTTATAACTGCGCGAAAATCATGTATTCGTCCTTAAAACAACGAAACAAGCTGTTTTATTCTAAAACGAGCTATGTCTGAACACATCGGTTTTACAAGTATCCACGTGATACGCGTCAACTTTTTCTCTTAAAACTGCGCGAAAAGCATGTATTCGTGCCTAATCCAACGAAACAAGCTGTTTTAGACCGAAACGAGCTAAATCTGAACACATTGGTTTTACAAGTTTTCCTCTGATACGCGTCAAAACTTTTTCTATTATAACTGCGCGAAAAGCATGTATTCGTGCTTAATACAACGAAACAAGCTGTTTTAGACCGAAACGAGCTAAATCACAACACATCGGTTTTACAAGTGTTCCTCTGATACGCGTCTAAACTTTTTCTCTTATAACTACGCGAAAAGCATGTATTCGTGCTTAATACAACGAAACAAGCTGTTTTAGACTGAGATGAGCTAAATGTGAAAACTGTTTTACAAGTGTCCCTCTAATACGCGTCAAAACTTTTTCTTCTAAAACTGCGCGAAAAGCATGTATTCGTGGTTAATACAACGAAACAAGCTGTTTTAGACCGAAACGAGCTAAATCTGAACACATCGGTTTTACAAGTGTCCCTGTGACACGCGTCAAAACTTTTTCTCTCATAACTGCGCGAAAAGCATGTATTCGTGCTTAATCCAAAGAAACAAGCTGTTTTAGACCAAAACGAGGTAAATCACAACACATCGGTTTCACAAGTTTTCCTCTGATACGCGTCAAAACTTTTTCTCTTATAACTGCGCGAAAAGATTGTATTCGTGCTTAATACAACGAAACAAGCTGTTTTAGACCAAAACGAGCTAGATCTGAACACATCGGTTTTACAAGTGCCCATGTGATAAGCGTCAAAACTTTTTTCTCTTATAACTGCGCGAAAAGCATGTATTCCTGCTTAATCCAACGAAACAAGCTGTTTTAGACCGAAACTAGGTAAATCTGAACACATCGGTTTTACAAGTGTTCCTCTGATACGCGTAAAAACTTTTTCTCTTATAACTGCGCGAAAAGAATGTATTCGTGCTTAATACAACGAAACAAGCTGTTGTAGACCGAAACGAGCTAAATCACATCACATCGGTTTTACAAGTTTTCCTCTGATACGCGTCAAAACTTTTTCTCTTATAACTGCGCGAAAAGCATGTATTCGTGCTTAATACAACGAAACAAGCTGTTTTAGACTGAGATGAGCTAAATGTGAAAACTGTTTTACAAGTGTCCCTCTAATACGCTTCAAAACTTTTTCTTCTAAAACTGCGCGAAAATCATGTATTCGTGCTTAATACAACAAAACAAGCTGTTTTAGACCGAAACGAGCTAAATCTGAACACATCGGTTTTACAAGTGTCCTTGTGACACGCGTCAATACTTTTTCTCTTATAACTGCGCGAAAAGCATGTATTCGTGCTTAATACAACGAAACAAGCTGTTTTGGACTGAAACGAGCTAAATCACAACACATCGGTTTTACAAGTCTCTCTTACACGCGTCAAAACATTTTCTTCTATAACTGCGCGAAAAGCATGTATTCGTGCTTAAAACAACGAAACAAGCTGTTTTAGACCGAAACGAGCTAAATCACAACACATCGGTTTTACAAGTCTCTAATACGCGTCCAAACTTTTCCTTCTATAACTGCGCGAAAAGCATGTATTCTTGCTTAAAACAACGAAACAAGTTGTTTTAGACCGAAACGAGCTATATCTGAACACATCGGTTTTACAAGTATCCACATGATACTCGTCAAAACTTTTTCTCTTATAACTGCGCGAAAAGCATAAATTCGTGCTTAATACAACTAAACAAGCTGTTTTAGTCCGAAACGAGCTAAATCACAACACATCGGTTTTACAAGTGTTCCCCTGATAAGCGTCTAAACTTTTTCTCTTATAACTGTGCGAAAAGCATGTATTCGTGCTTAAAACAACGAAACAAGCTTTTTTAGTCCGAAACGAGCTAAATCACAACACATCGGTTTTACAAGTGTTCCCCTGATAAGCGTCTAAACTTTTTCTCTTATAACTGCGCGAAAAGCATGTATTCGTGCTTAAAACAACGAAACAAGCTGTTTTAGTCCGAAACGAGCTAAATCACAACACATCGGTTTTACAAGTGTTCCTCTGATACGCGTCAAAACTTTTTCTCTTATAACTGCGCGAAAAGCATGTATTCGTGCATAATACAACGAAACAAGCTGTGTTAGACCGAAACGAGCTATATCTGAACACATCGGTTTTACAAGTATCCACGTGATACTCGTCAAAACTTTTTCTCTTATAACTGCGCGAAAAGCATGTATTCGTGCTTAATACAACTAAACAAGCTGTTTTAGTCCGAAACGAGCTAAATCACAACACATCGGTTTTACAAGTGTTCCTCTGATACGCGTCTAAACTTTTTCTCTTATAACTGCGCGAAAAGCATGTATTCGTGCTTAGAACAACGAAACAAGCTGTTTTAGACCGAAACGAGCTAAATCTGAACACATCGGTTTTACAAGTGCCCATGTGATATGCGTCAAAACTTTTTTCTCTTATAACTGCGCGAAAAGCATGTATTCCTGCTTAATCCAACGAAATAAGCTGTTTTAGACCGAAACGAGGTAAATCTGAACACATCGGTTTTACAAGTGTTCCTCTGATACGCGTAAAAACTTTTTCTCTTATAACTGCGCAAAAGCATGAATTCGTGCCTAATACAACGAAACAAGCTGTTTTAGACCGAAACGAGCTAAATCACATCACATCGGTTTTACAAGTTTTCCTCTGATACGCGTCAAAACTTTTTCTCTTATAACTGCGCGAAAAGCATGTATTCGTGCTTAATACAACGAAACAAGCTGTTTTAGACCGAAACGAGCTGAATCACAACACATCGGTTTTACAAGTGTTCCTCTGATACGCGTCAAAACTTTTTCTTTTATAACTGCGCGAAAAGCATGTATTCGTGCTTAATACAACGAAACAAGCTGTTTTAGACTGAGATGAGCTAAATGTGAAAACTGTTTTACAAGTGTCCCTCTAATACGCGTCCAAACTTTTTCTTCTATAACTGCGCGAAAAGCATGTATTCGTCCTTAAAACAACGAAACAAGCTGTTTTATTCCAAAACGAGCTATATCTGAACACATCGGTTTTACAAGTATCCACGTGATACGCGTCAACATTTTCTCTTATAACTGCGCGAAAAGCATGTATTCGTGCTTAATCCAACGAAACAAGTCGTTTTAGACCGAAACGAGCTAAATCTGAACACATCGGTTTTACAAGTGTCCCTGAGACACGCGTCAAAACTTTTTCTCTTATAACAGCGCGAAAAGCATGTATTCTTGCTTAATACAACGAAACAAGCTGTTTTAGACCAAAACGAGCTAAATCACAACACATCGGTTTTACAAGTCTCCCTAATACGCGTCAAAACGTTTTCTTCTATAACTGCGCGAAAAGCATGTATTCGTGCTTAAAACAACGAAACATGCTGTTTTAGACCAAAACGAGCTATATCTGAACACATCGGTTTTACAAGTATCCACGTGATACGCGTCAAAACTTTTTCTCTTATAACTGCGCGAAAAGCATGTATTCGTGATTAATCCAACGAAACAAGCTGTTTTTTTAGACCGAAACGAGCTAAATCACAACACATTGGTTTTACGAGTGTTCCTCTGATACGCGTCAAAACTTTTTCTCTTATAACTGCGCGAAAAGCATGTATTCGTGCTTAATACAACGAAACAAGCTGTTTTAGACCGAAACGAGCTAAATCACAACACATCGGTTTTACAAGTTTTCCTCTGAACGCGTCAAACTTTTTCTCTTATAACTGCGCGAAAAGTATGTATTCGTGGTTAATACAACGAAACAAGCTGTTTTAGACCGAAACGAGCTAAATCTGAAAACATCGGTTTTACAAGTGTCCTTATGACACGCGTCAAAACTTTTTCTCTTATAACTGCGCGAAAAGCATGTATTCGTGCTTAATACAACGAAACAAGCTGTTTTAGACCGAAACGAGGTAAATCACAGCACATCGGTTTTACAAGTTTTCCTCTGATACGCGTCCAAACTTTTCCTTCTACAACTGCGCGAAAAGCATGTATTCGTGCTTAAAACAACGAAACAAGCTGTTTTAGACCGAAACGAGCTAAATCACAACACATCGGTTTTACAAGTCTCCCTAATACGCGTCAACACGTTTCCTTCTATAACTGCGCGAAAAGCATGTATTCCTGCTTAAAACATCGAAACAAGTGGTTTTAGACCGAAACGAGCTAAATCACAGCAAATCGGTTTTACAAGTGTCCCTCTAATACGCGTCAAAACTTTTTTCTTCTATAACTGCGCGAAAAGCATGTATTCGTCCTTAAAACAACGAAACAAGCTGTTTTATTCCAAAACGAGCTATATCTGAACACATCGGTTTTACAAGTATCCACGTTTTACGCGTCAACTTTTTCTCTTATAACTGCGCGAAAAGCATGTATTCGTGCTTAATCCAACGAAACAAGCTGTTTTAGACCGAAACGAGCTAAATCTGAACACATCGGTTTTACAAGTGTCCCTGAGACACGCGTCAAAACTTTTTCTCTTATAACAGCGCGAAAAGCATGTATTCTTGCTTAATACAACGAAACAAGCTGTTTTAGACCGAAACGAGCTAAATCACAACACATCGGTTTTAGAAGTTTTCCTCTGATACGCGTCAAAACTTTTTCTCTTATAACTGCGCGAAAAGCATGTATTCGTACTTAATACAACGAAACAAGCTGTTTTAGACCGAAACGAGCTAAATCACAACCCATCGGTTTTACAAGTCTCCCTAATACGCGTCAAAACTTTTGATTCTATAACTGCCCGAAAAGCATGTATTCGTGGTTAAAACAACGAAACAAGCTGTTTTAGACCAAAACGAGCTATATCTGAACACATCGATTTTACAAGTATCCACGTGATACGCGTCAAAACTTTTTCTCTTATTAATGCGCGAAAAGCATGTATTCATGCTTAATACAACGAAACAAGCTGTGTTAGACCGAAACGAGCTAAATCTGAACACATCGGTTTTACAAGTGTCCTTGTGACACGCGTCAAAACTTTTTCTCTTATAACTGCGCGAAAAGCATGTATTCGTGATTAATCCAACGAAACAGGCTGTTTTAGACCGAAACGAGCTAAATCACAACACATCGGTTTTACAAGTTTTCCTCTGAACGCGTCAAAACTTTTTCTCTTATAACTGCGCGAAAAGTATGTATTCGTGCTTAATCCAACGAAACAAGCTGTTTTAGACCGAAACGAGGTAAATCTGAACACATCGGTTTCACAAGTATCCACGTGATACGCGTCAACTTTTTCTCATAACTGCGCGAAAAGCATGTATTCGTGCTTAATACAACGAAACAAGCTGTTTTGGACTGAAACGAGCTAAATCACAACACATCGGTTTTACAAGTCTCTCTAATACGCGTCAAAACTTTTTCTTCTATAACTGCGCGAAAAGCATGTATTCGTGCTTAAAACAACGAAACAAGCTGTTTTAGACCGAAACGAGCTAAATCACAACACATCGGTTTTACAAGTCTCTAATACGCGTCAAAACTTTTCCTTCTATAACAGCGCGAAAACCATGTATTCGTGCTTAAAACAACGAAACAAGCTGTTTTATACCAAAACCAGCTATATCTGAACACATCGGTTTTACAAGTATCCACGTGATACGCGTCAAAACTTTTTCTCTTATAACTGCGCGAAAAGCATGTATTCGTGCTTAATCCAACGAAACAAGCTGTTTTTGACCGATACGAGGTAAATCACAACACATCGGTTTTACAAGTTTTCCTCTGATACGCGTCAAAACTTTTCCTTCTGTAACTGCGCGAAAAGCATGTATTCGTGCTTAAAACAACGAAACAAGCTGTTTTAGACCGAAACGAGCTAAATCACAACACATCGGTTTTACAAGTCTCCCTAATACGCGTCAAAACGTTTTCTTCTATAACTGCGCGAAAAGCATGTATTCCTGCTTAAAACATCGAAACAAGTGGTTTTAGACCGAAACGAGCTAAATCACAGCAAATCGGTTTTACAAATGTCCCTCTAATACGCGTCAAAACTTTTTCTTCTATAACTGCGCGAAAAGCATGTATTCGTCCTTAAAACAACGAAACAAGCTGTTTTATTCCAAAACGAGCTATATCTGAACACATCGGTTTTACAAGTATCCACGTTTTACGCGTCAACTTTTTCTCTTATAACTGCGCGAAAAGCATGTATTCGTGCTTAATCCAACGAAACAAGCTGTTTTAGACCGAAACGAGCTAAATCTGAACACATCGGTTTTACAAGTGTCCCTGAGACACGCGTCAAAACTTTTTCTCTTATAACAGCGCGAAAAGCATGTATTCTTGCTTAATACAACGAAACAAGCTGTTTTAGACCGAAACGAGCTAAATCACAACACATCGGTTTTACAAGTTTTCCTCTGATACGCGTCAAAACTTTTTCTCTTATAACTGCGCGAAAAAGCATGTTTTTGTGCTTAATACAACAAAACAAGCTGTTTTAGACCGAAACGAGCTAAATCACAACGCATCGGTTTTACAAGTCTCGCTAATACGCGTCAAAACGTTTTCTTCTATAACTGCGCGAAAAGCATGTATTCGTGCTTAAAACAACGAAACAAGCTGTTTTAGACCAAAACGAGCTATATCTGAACACATCGGTTTTACAAGTATCCACGTGATACGCGTCAAAACGTTTTCTCTTATTAATGCGCGAAAAGCATGTATTCATGCTTAATACAACGAAACAAGCTGTGTTAGACCGAAACCAGCTATATCTGAACACATCGGTTTTACAAGTATCCACGTGATACTCAAAACTTTTTCTCTTATAACTGCTCAAAAAGCATGTATTCGTGCTTAATACAACTAAACAAGCTGTTTTATACCAAAACGAGCTATATCTGCACACATCGGTTTTACGAGTCAACTTTTTCTCTTATAACTGCGCGAAAAGCATGTATTCGTGCTTAATACAACGAAACAAGCTGTTTTAGACCGAAACGAGCTAAATCGCAACACATCGGTTTTACAAGTTTTCCTCTGAACGCGTCAAAACTTTTTCTCTTCTAACTGCGCGAAAAGTATGTATTCGAGCTTAATCCAACGAAACAAGCTGTTTTAGACCGAAACGAGCTAAATCTGAACACATCGGTTTTACAAGTGTGCCTGTGACACGCGTCAAAACTTTTTCTCTCATAACTGCGTGAAAAGCATGTATTCTTGCCTAATACAACGAAACAACCTGTTTTAGACCTAAACGAGCTAAATCTGAACACATCGGTTTTACAAGTGCCCATGTGATACGCGCCAAAACTTTTTTCTCTTATAACTGCGCGAAAAGCATGTATTCCTGCTTAATCCAACGAATCAAGCTGTTTTAGACCGAAACGAGGTAAATCTGAACACATCGGTTTTACAAGTGTTCCTCTGATACGCGTAAAAACTTTTTCTCTTATAACTGCGCGAAAAGCATGTATTCGTGCTTAATACAACGAAACAAGCTGTTTTAGACCGAAACGAGCTAAATCACATCACATCGGTTTTACAAGTTTTCCTCTGATACGCGTCAAAACTTTTTCTCTTATAACTGCGCGAAAAGCATGTATTCGTGCTTAATACAACGAAACAAGCTGTTTTAGACCGAAACGAGCTATATCTGAACACATCGGTTTTACAAGTATCCACGTGATACGCGTCAAAACTTTTTCTCTTATAACTGCGCGAAAAGCATGTATTCGTGCTTAATCCAACGAAACAAGCTGTTTTAGACCGAAACGAGCTAAATCACAACACATTGGTTTTACGAGTGTTCCTCTGATACGCGTCAAAACTTTTTCTCTTATAACTGCGCGAAAAGCATGTATTCGTGCTTAATACAACGAAAACAGCTGTTTTGGACTGAAACGAGCTAAATCACAACACATCGGTTTTACAAGTCTCTCTAATACGCGTCAAAACTTTTTCTTCTATAACTGCGCGAAAAGCATGTATTTCTGCTTAAAACAACGAAACAAGCTGTTCTAGACCGAAACGAGCTAAATCACAACACATCGGTTTTACAAGTCACTAATACGCGTCAGAACTTTTCCTTCTATAACTGCGCGAAAAGCATGTATTCGTGCTTAAAACAACGAAACAAGCTGTTTTATACCAAAACGAGCTATATCTGAACAAATCGGTTTTACAAGTATCCACGTGATACGCGTCAAAACTTTTTCTCCCATAAATGCGCGAAAAGCATGTATTCGTGCTTAATACAACGAAACAAGCTGTGTTAGACCGAAACGAGCTAAATCACAACACATCGGTTTTACAAGTTTTCCTCTGATACGCGTCAAAACTTTTTCTCTTATAACTGCGCGAAAAGCATGTTTTTGTGCTTAATACAACGAAACAAGCTGTTTTAGACCGAAACGAGCTAAATCACAACACATCGGTTTTACAAGTCTCGCTAATACGCGTCAAAACGTTTTCTTCTATAACTGCGCGAAAAGCATGTATTCGTGCTTAAAACAACGAAACAAGCTGTTTTAGACCAAAACGAGCTATATCTGAACACATCGGTTTTACAAGTATCCACGTGATACGCGTCAAAACGTTTTCTCTTAATAATGCGCGAAAAGCATGTATTCATGCTTAATACAACGAAACAAGCTGTGTTAGACCGAAACCAGCTATATCTGAACACATCGGTTTTACAAGTATCCACGTGATACTCAAAACTTTTTCTCTTATAACTGCTCAAAAAGCATGTATTCGTGCTTAATACAACTAAACAAGCTGTTTTATACCAAAACGAGCTATATCTGCACACATCGGTTTTACGAGTCAACTTTTTCTCTTATAACTGCGCGAAAAGCATGTATTCGTGCTTAATACAACGAAACAAGCTGTTTTAGACCGAAACGAGATAAATCACAACACATCGGTTTTACAAGTTTTCCTCTTACCGCGTCAAAACTTTTTCTCTTCTAACTGCGCGAAAAGTATGTATTCGAGCTTAATCCAACGAAACAAGCTGTTTTAGACCGAAACGAGCTAAATCTGAACACATCGGTTTTACAAGTGTGCCTGTGACACGCGTCAAAACTTTTTCTCTCATAACTGCGTGAAAAGCATGTATTCTTGCTTAATACAACGAAACAACCTGTTTTAGACCTAAACGAGCTAAATCTGAACACATCTGTTTTACAAGTGACCATGTGATACGCGCCAAAACTTTTTTCTCTTATAACTGCGCGAAAAGCATGTATTCCTGCTTAATCCAACGAATCAAGCTGTTTTAGACCGAAACGAGGTAAATCTGAACACATCGGTTTTACAAGTGTTCCTCTGATACGCGTAAAAACTTTTTCTCTTATAACTGCGCGAAAAGCATGTATTCGTGCTTAATACAACGAAACAAGCTGTTTTAGACCGAAACGAGCTAAATCACAACACATCGGTTTTACAAGTCTCTCTAATACGCGTCAAAACTTTTTCTTCTATAACTGCGCGAAAAGCATGTATTCGTGCTTAAAACAACGAAACAAGCTGTTCTAGACCGAAACGAGCTAAATCACAACACATCGGTTTTACAAGTCTCTAATACGCGTCAGAACTTTTCCTTCTATAACTGCGCGAAAAGCATGTATTCGTGCTTAAAACAACGAAACAAGCTGTTTTATACCAAAACGAGCCATATCTGAACAAATCGGTTTTACAAGTATCCACGTGATACGCGTCAAAACTTTTTCTCCCATAAATGCGCGAAAAGCATGTATTCGTGCTTAATACAACGAAACAAGCTGTGTTAGACCGAAACGAGCTAAATCACAACACATCGGTTTTACAAGTTTTCCTCTGATACGCGTCAAAACTTTTCCTTCTATAACTGCGCGAAAAGCATGTATTCGTGCTTAAAACAACGAAACAAGCTGTTTTAGACCGAAACGAGCTAAATCACAACACATCGGTTTTACAAGTCTCCCTAATACGCGTCAAAACGTTTTCTTCTATAACTGCGCGAAAAGCATGTATTCCTGCTTAAAACATCGAAACAAGTGGTTTTAGACCGAAACGAGCTAAATCACAGCAAATCGGTTTTACAAGTGTCCCTCTAATACGCGTCAAAACTTTTTCTTCTATAACTGCGCGAAAAGCATGTATTCGTCCTTAAAACAACGAAACAAGCTGTTTTATTCCAAAACGAGCTATATCTGAACACATCGGTTTTACAAGTATCCACGTTTTACGCGTCAACTTTTTCTCTTATAACTGCGCGAAAAGCATGTATTCGTGCTTAATCCAACGAAACAAGCTGTTTTATACCGAAACGAGCTAAATCACAACAAATCGGTTTTACAAGTCTCCCTAATACGCGTCTAAACGTTTTCTTCTATAACTGCGCGAAAAGCATGTATTCGTGCCTAAAACAACGAAACAAGCTGTTTTAGACCAAAACGAGCTATATCTGAACACATCGGTTTTACAAGTATCCACGTGATACGCGTCAAAACGTTTTCTCTTATAATGCGCGAAAAGCATGTATTCATGCTTAATACAACGAAACAAGCTGTGTTAGACCGAAACGAGCTATATCTGAACACATCGGTTTTACAAGTATCCACGTGATACTCAAAACTTTTTCTCTTATAACTGCGCAAAAAGCATGTATTCGTGCTTAATACAACTAAACAAGCTGTTTTTTTACCAAAACGAGCTATATCTGCACACATCGGTTTTACAAGTATCCACGTGATACGAGTCAACTTTTTCTCTTATAACTGCGCGAAATGCATGTATTCGTGCTTAATACAACGAAACAAGCTGTTTTAGACCGAAACGAGCTAAATCACAACACATCGGTTTTACAAGTTTTCCTCTGAACGCGTCAAAACCTTTTCTCTTATAACTGCGCGAAAAGTATGTATTCGAGCTTAATCCAACGAAACAAGCTGTTTTAGACCGAAACGAGCTAAATCTGAACACATCGGTTTTACAAGTGTCCCTGTGACACGCGTCAAAACTTTTTCTCTCATAACTGCGTGAAAAGCATGTATTCTTGCTTAATACAACGAAACAACCTGTTTTAGACCTAAACGAGCTAAATATGAACACATCGGTTTTACAAGTGCCCATGTGATACGCGTCAAAACTTTTTTCTCTTATAACTGCGCGAAAAGCATGTATTCCTGCTTAATCCAACGAAACAAGCTGTTTTAGACCGAAACGAGGTAAATCTGAACACATCGGTTTTACAAGTGTTCCTCTGATACGCGTAAAAACTTTTTCCCTTATAACTGCGCGAAAAGCATGTATTCGTGCTTAATACAACGAAACAAGCTGTTTTAGACCGAAACGAGCTAAATCACATCAGATCGGTTTTACAAGTTTTCCTCTGATACGCGTCAAAACTTTTTCTCTTATAACTGCGCGAAAAGCATGTATTCGTGCTTAATACAACGAAACAAGCTGTTTTAGACCGAAACGAGCTAAATCACAACACATCGGTTTTTTAAGTGTTCCTCTGATACGCGTCAAAACATTTTCTCTTATAACTGCGCGAAAAGCATGTATTCGTGCTTAATACAACGAAACAAGCTGTTTTAGACCGAAACAAGCTAAATCTGAACACATCGGTTTTACAAGTGTCCTTGTGACACGCGTCAAAACTTTTTCTCTTATAACTGCGCGAAAAGCATGTATTCGTGATTAATCCAACGAAACAAGCTGTTTTAGACCGAAACGAGCTAAATCACAACACATTGGTTTTACGAGTGTTCCTCTGAAACGCGTCAAAACTTTTTCTCTTATAACTGCGCGAAAATCATGTATTCGTGCGTAATACAACGAAACAAGCTGTTTTGGACTGAAACGAGCTAAATCACAACACATCGGTTTTACAAGTCTCTCTAATACGCGTCAAAACTTTTTCTTCCATAACTGCGCGAAAAGCATGTATTCGTGCTTAAAACAACGAAACAAGCTGTTTTAGACCGAAACGAGCTAAATCACAACACATCTGTTTTACAAGTATCCACGTGATACGCGTCAAAACTTTTTCTCTTATTAATGCGCGAAAAGCATGTATTCATGCTTAATACAGCGAAACAAGCTGTGTTAGACCGAAACGAGCTAAATCTGAACACATCGGTTTTACAAGTGTCCTTGTGACACGTGTCAAAACTTTTTTTTATAACGGCGCGAAAAGCATGTATTCGTGATTAATCCAACGAAACAAGCTGTTTTAGACCGAAACGAGCTAAATCACAACACATCGGTTTTACAAGTTTTCCTCTGATACGCGTCAAAACTTTTTCTCTTATAACTGCGCGAAAAGCATGCATTCGTGCTTAATACAACGAAACAAGCTGTTTTAGACCGAAACGAGCTAAATCACAACACATCGGTTTTACAAGTCTCCCTAATATGCGTCAAAACGTTTTCTTCTATATCTGCGCGAAAAGCATGTATTCGTGCTTAAAACAACGAAAGAAGCTGTTTTAGACCAAAACGAGCTATATCTGTACACATCGGTTTTACAAGTATCCACGTGATACGCGTCAAAACTTTTTCTCTGATTAATGCGCGAAAAGCATGTATTCATGCTTAATACAACGAAACAAGCCGTGTTAGACCGAAACGAGCTATATCTGAACACATCGGTTTTACAAGTATCCACGTGATACTCAAAACTTTTTCTCTTATAACTGCGGAAAAAGCATGTATTCGTGCTTAATACAACTAAACAAGCTGTTTTAGTCCGAAACGAGCTAAATCACAACACATCGGTTTTACAAGTGTTCCTCTGATACGCGTCTAAACTTTTTCTTCTATAACTGCGCGAAAAGCATGTATTCGTCCTTAAAACAACAAAACAAGCTGTTTTATACCAAAACGAGCTATATCTGAACACATCGGTTTTACAAGTATCCACGTGATACGAGTCAACTTTTTCTCTTATAACTGCGCGAAAAGCATGTATTCGTGCTTAATACAACGAAACAAGCTGTTTTAGACCGAAACGAGCTAAATCACAACACATCGGTTTTACAAGTTTTCCTCTGAACGCGTCAAAACTTTTTCTCTTATAACTGCGCGAAAAGTATGTATTCGAGCTTAATCCAACGAAACAAGCTGTTTTAGACCGAAACGAGCTAAATCTGAACACATCGGTTTTACAAGTGTCCCTGTGACACGCGTCAAAACTTTTTCTCTCATAACTGCGTGAAAAGCATGTATTCTTGCTTAATACAACGAAACAAGCTGTTTTAGACCGAAACGAGCTAAATCTGAACACATCGGTTTTACAAGTGCCCATGTGATACGCGTCAAAACTTTTTTCTCTTATAACTGCGCGAAAAGCATGTATTCCTGCTTAATCCAACGAAACAAGCTGTTTTAGACCGAAACGAGGTAAAACTGAACACATCGGTTTTACAAGTGTTCCTCTGATGCGCGTAAAAACTTGTTCTCTTATAATTGCGCGAAAAGCATGTATTCGTGCTTAATACAACGAAACAAGCTGTTTTAGACCGAAACGAGCTAAATCACATCACATCGGTTTTACAAGTTTTCCTCTGATACGCGTCAAAACTTTTTCTCTTATAACTGCGCGAAAAGCATGTATTCGTGCTTAATACAACGAAACAAGCTGTTTTAGACCGAAACGAGCTAAATCACAACACATCGGTTTTACAAGTGTTCCTCTGATACGCGTCAAAACTTTTTCTCTTATAACTGCGCGAAAAGCATGTATTCGTGCTTAATACAACGAAACAAGCTGTTTTATACCAAAACGAGCAATTTCTGAACACATCGGTTTTACAAGTATCCACGTGATACGCGTCAAAACTTTTTCTCTTATTAATGCGCGAAAAGCATGTATTCGTGATTAATCCAACGAAACAAGCTGTTTTAGACCGAAACGAGTTAAATCACAACACGTTGGTTTTACGAATGTTCCTCTGATACGCGTCAAAACGTTTTCTCTTATAACTGCGCGAAAAGCATGTATTCGTGCTTAATACAACGAAACAAGCTGTTTTAGACCGAAACGAGCTAAATCACAACACATCGGTTTTACAAGTTTTCCTCTGAACGCGTCAAAACTTTTACTCTTATAACTGCGCGAAAAGTATGTATTCGTGCTTAATCCAGCGAAACAAGCTGTTTTACACCGAAACGAGGTAAATCTGAACACACCGATTTTACAAGTGTTCCTCTGATACGCGAAAAACTTTTTCTCTTATAACTGCGCGAAGAGCATGTATTCGTGCCTAATACAACGAAACAAGCTGTTTTAGACCGAAACGAGCTAAATCACATCACATCGGTTTTACAAGTTTTCCTCTGATACGCGTCTAAACTTTTTCTCTTATAACTGCGCGAAAAGCATGTATTCGTGCTTAAAACAACGAAACAAGCTTTTTTAGTCCGAAACGAGCTAAATCACAACACATCGGTTTTACAAGTGTTCCCCTGATAAGCGTCTAAACTTTTTATCATATAACTGCGCGAAAAGCATGTATTCGTGCTTAAAACAACGAAACAAGCTGTTTTAGTCCGAAACGAGCTAAATCACAACACATCGGTTTTACAAGTGTTCCTGTGATACGCGTCAAAACTTTTTCTCTTATAACTGCGCGAAAATCATGTATTCGTCCTTAAAACAACGAAACAAGCTGTTTTATTCTAAAACGAGCTATGTCTGAACGCATCGGTTTTACAAGTATCCACGTGATACGCGTCAACTTTTTCTCTTAAAACTGCGCGAAAAGCATGTATTCGTGCCTAATCCAACGAAACAAGCTGTTTTAGACCGAAACGAGCTAAATATGAACACATTGGTTTTACAAGTTTTCCTCTGATACGCGTCAAAACTTTTTCTATTATAACTGCGCGAAAAGCATGTATTCGTGCTTAATACAACGAAACAAGCTGTTTTAGACCGAAACGAGCTAAATCACAACACATCGGTTTTACAAGTGTTCCTCTGATACGCGTCTAAACTTTTTCTCTTATAACTACGCGAAAAGCATGTATTCGTGCTTAATACAACGAAACAAGCTGTTTTAGACTGAGATGAGCTAAATGTGAAAACTGTTTTACAAGTGTCCCTCTAATACGCGTCAAAACTTTTTCTTCTAAAACTGCGCGAAAAGCATGTATTCGTGGTTAATACAACGAAACAAGCTGTTTTAGACCGAAACGAGCTAAATCTGAACACATCGGTTTTACAAGTGTCCCTGTGACACGCGTCAAAACTTTTTCTCTCATAACTGCGCGAAAAGCATGTATTCGTGCTTAATCCAACGAAACAAGCTGTTTTAGACCAAAACGAGGTAAATCACAACACATCGGTTTCACAAGTTTTCCTCTGATACGCGTCAAAACTTTTTCTCTTATAACTGCGCGAAAAGATTGTATTCGTGCTTAATACAACGAAACAAGCTGTTTTAGACCAAAACGAGCTAGATCTGAACACATCGGTTTTACAAGTGCCCATGTGATAAGCGTCAAAACTTTTTTCTCTTATAACTGCGCGAAAAGCATGTATTCCTGCTTAATCCAACGAAACAAGCTGTTTTAGACCGAAACTAGGTAAATCTGAACACATCGGTTTTACAAGTGTTCCTCTGATACGCGTAAAAACTTTTTCTCTTATAACTGCGCGAAAAGAATGTATTCGTGCTTAATACAACGAAACAAGCTGTTGTAGACCGAAACGAGCTAAATCACATCACATCGGTTTTACAAGTTTTCCTCTGATACGCGTCAAAACTTTTTCTCTTATAACTGCGCGAAAAGCATGTATTCGTGCTTAATACAACGAAACAAGCTGTTTTAGACTGAGATGAGCTAAATGTGAAAACTGTTTTACAAGTGTCCCTCTAATACGCTTCAAAACTTTTTCTTCTAAAACTGCGCGAAAATCATGTATTCGTGCTTAATACAACAAAACAAGCTGTTTTAGACCGAAACGAGCTAAATCTGAACACATCGGTTTTACAAGTGTCCTTGTGACACGCGTCAATACTTTTTCTCTTATAACTGCGCGAAAAGCATGTATTCGTGCTTAATACAACGAAACAAGCTGTTTTGGACTGAAACGAGCTAAATCACAACACATCGGTTTTACAAGTCTCTCTTACACGCGTCAAAACATTTTCTTCTATAACTGCGCGAAAAGCATGTATTCGTGCTTAAAACAACGAAACAAGCTGTTTTAGACCGAAACGAGCTAAATCACAACACATCGGTTTTACAAGTCTCTAATACGCGTCCAAACTTTTCCTTCTATAACTGCGCGAAAAGCATGTATTCTTGCTTAAAACAACGAAACAAGTTGTTTTAGACCGAAACGAGCTATATCTGAACACATCGGTTTTACAAGTATCCACATGATACTCGTCAAAACTTTTTCTCTTATAACTGCGCGAAAAGCATAAATTCGTGCTTAATACAACTAAACAAGCTGTTTTAGTCCGAAACGAGCTAAATCACAACACATCGGTTTTACAAGTGTTCCCCTGATAAGCGTCTAAACTTTTTCTCTTATAACTGCGCGAAAAGCATGTATTCGTGCTTAAAACAACGAAACAAGCTTTTTTAGTCCGAAACGAGCTAAATCACAACACATCGGTTTTACAAGTGTTCCCCTGATAAGCGTCTAAACTTTTTCTCTTATAACTGCGCGAAAAGCATGTATTCGTGCTTAAAACAACGAAACAAGCTGTTTTAGTCCGAAACGAGCTAAATCACAACACATCGGTTTTACAAGTGTTCCTCTGATACGCGTCAAAACTTTTTCTCTTATAACTGCGCGAAAAGCATGTATTCGTGCATAATACAACGAAACAAGCTGTGTTAGACCGAAACGAGCTATATCTGAACACATCGGTTTTACAAGTATCCACGTGATACTCGTCAAAACTTTTTCTCTTATAACTGCGCGAAAAGCATGTATTCGTGCTTAATACAACTAAACAAGCTGTTTTAGTCCGAAACGAGCTAAATCACAACACATCGGTTTTACAAGTGTTCCTCTGATACGCGTCTAAACTTTTTCTCTTATAACTGCGCGAAAAGCATGTATTCGTGCTTAGAACAACGAAACAAGCTGTTTTAGACCGAAACGAGCTAAATCTGAACACATCGGTTTTACAAGTGCCCATGTGATATGCGTCAAAACTTTTTTCTCTTATAACTGCGCGAAAAGCATGTATTCCTGCTTAATCCAACGAAACAAGCTGTTTTAGACCGAAACGAGGTAAATCTGAACACATCGGTTTTACAAGTGTTCCTCTGATACGCGTAAAAACTTTTTCTCTTATAACTGCGCAAAAGCATGAATTCGTGCCTAATACAACGAAACAAGCTGTTTTAGACCGAAACGAGCTAAATCACATCACATCGGTTTTACAAGTTTTCCTCTGATACGCGTCAAAACTTTTTCTCTTATAACTGCGCGAAAAGCATGTATTCGTGCTTAATACAACGAAACAAGCTGTTTTAGACCGAAACGAGCTGAATCACAACACATCGGTTTTACAAGTGTTCCTCTGATACGCGTCAAAACTTTTTCTTTTATAACTGCGCGAAAAGCATGTATTCGTGCTTAATACAACGAAACAAGCTGTTTTAGACTGAGATGAGCTAAATGTGAAAACTGTTTTACAAGTGTCCCTCTAATACGCGTCCAAACTTTTTCTTCTATAACTGCGCGAAAAGCATGTATTCGTCCTTAAAACAACGAAACAAGCTGTTTTATTCCAAAACGAGCTATATCTGAACACATCGGTTTTACAAGTATCCACGTGATACGCGTCAACATTTTCTCTTATAACTGCGCGAAAAGCATGTATTCGTGCTTAATCCAACGAAACAAGTTGTTTTAGACCGAAACGAGCTAAATCTGAACACATCGGTTTTACAAGTGTCCCTGAGACACGCGTCAAAACTTTTTCTCTTATAACAGCGCGAAAAGCATGTATTCTTGCTTAATACAACGAAACAAGCTGTTTTAGACCAAAACGAGCTAAATCACAACACATCGGTTTTACAAGTCTCCCTAATACGCGTCAAAACGTTTTCTTCTATAACTGCGCGAAAAGCATGTATTCGTGCTTAAAACAACGAAACATGCTGTTTTAGACCAAAACGAGCTATATCTGAACACATCGGTTTTACAAGTATCCACGTGATACGCGTCAAAACTTTTTCTCTTATAACTGCGCGAAAAGCATGTATTCGTGATTAATCCAACGAAACAAGCTGTTTTTTTAGACCGAAACGAGCTAAATCACAACACATTGGTTTTACGAGTGTTCCTCTGATACGCGTCAAAACTTTTTCTCTTATAACTGCGCGAAAAGCATGTATTCGTGCTTAATACAACGAAACAAGCTGTTTTAGACCGAAACGAGCTAAATCACAACACATCGGTTTTACAAGTTTTCCTCTGAACGCGTCAAACTTTTTCTCTTATAACTGCGCGAAAAGTATGTATTCGTGGTTAATACAACGAAACAAGCTGTTTTAGACCGAAACGAGCTAAATCTGAAAACATCGGTTTTACAAGTGTCCTTATGACACGCGTCAAAACTTTTTCTCTTATAACTGCGCGAAAAGCATGTATTCGTGCTTAATACAACGAAACAAGCTGTTTTAGACCGAAACGAGGTAAATCACAGCACATCGGTTTTACAAGTTTTCCTCTGATACGCGTCCAAACTTTTCCTTCTACAACTGCGCGAAAAGCATGTATTCGTGCTTAAAACAACGAAACAAGCTGTTTTAGACCGAAACGAGCTAAATCACAACACATCGGTTTTACAAGTCTCCCTAATACGCGTCAACACGTTTCCTTCTATAACTGCGCGAAAAGCATGTATTCCTGCTTAAAACATCGAAACAAGTGGTTTTAGACCGAAACGAGCTAAATCACAGCAAATCGGTTTTACAAGTGTCCCTCTAATACGCGTCAAAACTTTTTTCTTCTATAACTGCGCGAAAAGCATGTATTCGTCCTTAAAACAACGAAACAAGCTGTTTTATTCCAAAACGAGCTATATCTGAACACATCGGTTTTACAAGTATCCACGTTTTACGCGTCAACTTTTTCTCTTATAACTGCGCGAAAAGCATGTATTCGTGCTTAATCCAACGAAACAAGCTGTTTTAGACCGAAACGAGCTAAATCTGAACACATCGGTTTTACAAGTGTCCCTGAGACACGCGTCAAAACTTTTTCTCTTATAACAGCGCGAAAAGCATGTATTCTTGCTTAATACAACGAAACAAGCTGTTTTAGACCGAAACGAGCTAAATCACAACACATCGGTTTTAGAAGTTTTCCTCTGATACGCGTCAAAACTTTTTCTCTTATAACTGCGCGAAAAGCATGTATTCGTGCTTAATACAACGAAACAAGCTGTTTTAGACCGAAACGAGCTAAATCACAACCCATCGGTTTTACAAGTCTCCCTAATACGCGTCAAAACTTTTTCTTCTATAACTGCCCGAAAAGCATGTATTCGTGGTTAAAACAACGAAACAAGCTGTTTTAGACCAAAACGAGCTATATCTGAACACATCGATATTACAAGTATCCACGTGATACGCGTCAAAACTTTTTCTCTTATTAATGCGCGAAAAGCATGTATTCATGCTTAATACAACGAAACAAGCTGTGTTAGACCGAAACGAGCTAAATCTGAACACATCGGTTTTACAAGTGTCCTTCTGACACGCGTCAAAACTTTTTCTCTTATAACTGCGCGAAAAGCATGTATTCGTGATTAATCCAACGAAACAGGCTGTTTTAGACCGAAACGAGCTAAATCACAACACATCGGTTTTACAAGTTTTCCTCTGAACGCGTCAAAACTTTTTCTCTTATAACTGCGCGAAAAGTATGTATTCGTGCTTAATCCAACGAAACAAGCTGTTTTAGACCGAAACGAGGTAAATCTGAACACATCGGTTTCACAAGTATCCACGTGATACGCGTCAACTTTTTCTCATAACTGCGCGAAAAGCATGTATTCGTGCTTAATACAACGAAACAAGCTGTTTTGGACTGAAACGAGCTAAATCACAACACATCGGTTTTACAAGTCTCTCTAATACGCGTCAAAACTTTTTCTTCTATAACTGCGCGAAAAGCATGTATTCGTGCTTAAAACAACGAAACAAGCTGTTTTAGACCGAAACGAGCTAAATCACAACACATCGGTTTTACAAGTCTCTAATACGCGTCAAAACTTTTCCTTCTATAACAGCGCGAAAAGCATGTATTCGTGCTTAAAACAACGAAACAAGCTGTTTTATACCAAAACCAGCTATATCTGAACACATCGGTTTTACAAGTATCCACGTGATACGCGTCAAAACTTTTTCTCTTATAACTGCGCGAAAAGCATGTATTCGTGCTTAATCCAACGAAACAAGCTGTTTTTGACCGATACGAGGTAAATCACAACACATCGGTTTTACAAGTTTTCCTCTGATACGCGTCAAAACTTTTCCTTCTATAACTGCGCGAAAAGCATGTATTCGTGCTTAAAACAACGAAACAAGCTGTTTTAGACCGAAACGAGCTAAATCACAACACATCGGTTTTACAAGTCTCCCTAATACGCGTCAAAACGTTTTCTTCTATAACTGCGCGAAAAGCATGTATTCCTGCTTAAAACATCGAAACAAGTGGTTTTAGACCGAAACGAGCTAAATCACAGCAAATCGGTTTTACAAATGTCCCTCTAATACGCGTCAAAACTTTTTCTTCTATAACTGCGCGAAAAGCATGTATTCGTCCTTAAAACAACGAAACAAGCTGTTTTATTCCAAAACGAGCTATATCTGAACACATCGGTTTTACAAGTATCCACGTTTTACGCGTCAACTTTTTCTCTTATAACTGCGCGAAAAGCATGTATTCGTGCTTAATCCAACGAAACAAGCTGTTTTAGACCGAAACGAGCTAAATCTGAACACATCGGTTTTACAAGTGTCCCTGAGACACGCGTCAAAACTTTTTCTCTTATAACAGCGCGAAAAGCATGTATTCTTGCTTAATACAACGAAACAAGCTGTTTTAGACCGAAACGAGCTAAATCACAACACATCGGTTTTACAAGTTTTCCTCTGATACGCGTCAAAACTTTTTCTCTTATAACTGCGCGAAAAAGCATGTTTTTGTGCTTAATACAACAAAACAAGCTGTTTTAGACCGAAACGAGCTAAATCACAACACATCGGTTTTACAAGTCTCGCTAATACGCGTCAAAACGTTTTCTTCTATAACTGCGCGAAAAGCATGTATTCGTGCTTAAAACAACGAAACAAGCTGTTTTAGACCAAAACGAGCTATATCTGAACACATCGGTTTTACAAGTATCCACGTGATACGCGTCAAAACGTTTTCTCTTATTAATGCGCGAAAAGCATGTATTCATGCTTAATACAACGAAACAAGCTGTGTTAGACCGAAACCAGCTATATCTGAACACATCGGTTTTACAAGTATCCACGTGATACTCAAAACTTTTTCTCTTATAACTGCTCAAAAAGCATGTATTCGTGCTTAATACAACTAAACAAGCTGTTTTATACCAAAACGAGCTATATCTGCACACATCGGTTTTACGAGTCAACTTTTTCTCTTATAACTGCGCGAAAAGCATGTATTCGTGCTTAATACAACGAAACAAGCTGTTTTAGACCGAAACGAGCTAAATCGCAACACATCGGTTTTACAAGTTTTCCTCTGAACGCGTCAAAACTTTTTCTCTTCTAACTGCGCGAAAAGTATGTATTCGAGCTTAATCCAACGAAACAAGCTGTTTTAGACCGAAACGAGCTAAATCTGAACACATCGGTTTTACAAGTGTGCCTGTGACACGCGTCAAAACTTTTTCTCTCATAACTGCGTGAAAAGCATGTATTCTTGCTTAATACAACGAAACAACCTGTTTTAGACCTAAACGAGCTAAATCTGAACACATCGGTTTTACAAGTGCCCATGTGATACGCGCCAAAACTTTTTTCTCTTATAACTGCGCGAAAAGCATGTATTCCTGCTTAATCCAACGAATCAAGCTGTTTTAGACCGAAACGAGGTAAATCTGAACACATCGGTTTTACAAGTGTTCCTCTGATACGCGTAAAAACTTTTTCTCTTATAACTGCGCGAAAAGCATGTATTCGTGCTTAATACAACGAAACAAGCTGTTTTAGACCGAAACGAGCTAAATCACATCACATCGGTTTTACAAGTTTTCCTCTGATACGCGTCAAAACTTTTTCTCTTATAACTGCGCGAAAAGCATGTATTCGTGCTTAATACAACGAAACAAGCTGTTTTAGACCGAAACGAGCTATATCTGAACACATCGGTTTTACAAGTATCCACGTGATACGCGTCAAAACTTTTTCTCTTATAACTGCGCGAAAAGCATGTATTCGTGCTTAATCCAACGAAACAAGCTGTTTTAGACCGAAACGAGCTAAATCACAACACATTGGTTTTACGAGTGTTCCTCTGATACGCGTCAAAACTTTTTCTCTTATAACTGCGCGAAAAGCATGTATTCGTGCTTAATACAACGAAAACAGCTGTTTTGGACTGAAACGAGCTAAATCACAACACATCGGTTTTACAAGTCTCTCTAATACGCGTCAAAACTTTTTCTTCTATAACTGCGCGAAAAGCATGCATTTCTGCTTAAAACAACGAAACAAGCTGTTCTAGACCGAAACGAGCTAAATCACAACACATCGGTTTTACAAGTCTCTAATACGCGTCAGAACTTTTCCTTCTATAACTGCGCGAAAAGCATGTATTCGTGCTTAAAACAACGAAACAAGCTGTTTTATACCAAAACGAGCTATATCTGAACAAATCGGTTTTACAAGTATCCACGTGATACGCGTCAAAACTTTTTCTCCCATAAATGCGCGAAAAGCATGTATTCGTGCTTAATACAACGAAACAAGCTGTGTTAGACCGAAACGAGCTAAATCACAACACATCGGTTTTACAAGTTTTCCTCTGATACGCGTCAAAACTTTTTCTCTTATAACTGCGCGAAAAGCATGTTTTTGTGCTTAATACAACGAAACAAGCTGTTTTAGACCGAAACGAGCTAAATCACAACACATCGGTTTTACAAGTCTCGCTAATACGCGTCAAAACGTTTTCTTCTATAACTGCGCGAAAAGCATGTATTCGTGCTTAAAACAACGAAACAAGCTGTTTTAGACCAAAACGAGCTATATCTGAACACATCGGTTTTACAAGTATCCACGTGATACGCGTCAAAACGTTTTCTCTTATTAATGCGCGAAAAGCATGTATTCATGCTTAATACAACGAAACAAGCTGTGTTAGACCGAAACCAGCTATATCTGAACACATCGGTTTTACAAGTATCCACGTGATACTCAAAACTTTTTCTCTTATAACTGCTCAAAAAGCATGTATTCGTGCTTAATACAACTAAACAAGCTGTTTTATACCAAAACGAGCTATATCTGCACACATCGGTTTTACGAGTCAACTTTTTCTCTTATAACTGCGCGAAAAGCGTGTATTCGTGCTTAATACAACGAAACAAGCTGTTTTAGACCGAAACGAGCTAAATCACAACACATCGGTTTTACAAGTTTTCCTCTTACCGCGTCAAAACTTTTTCTCTTCTAACTGCGCGAAAAGTATGTATTCGAGCTTAATCCAACGAAACAAGCTGTTTTAGACCGAAACGAGCTAAATCTGAACACATCGGTTTTACAAGTGTGCCTGTGACACGCGTCAAAACTTTTTCTCTCATAACTGCGTGAAAAGCATGTATTCTTGCTTAATACAACGAAACAACCTGTTTTAGACCTAAACGAGCTAAATCTGAACACATCGGTTTTACAAGTGACCATGTGATACGCGCCAAAACTTTTTTCTCTTATAACTGCGCGAAAAGCATGTATTCCTGCTTAATCCAACGAATCAAGCTGTTTTAGACCGAAACGAGGTAAATCTGAACACATCGGTTTTACAAGTGTTCCTCTGATACGCGTAAAAACTTTTTCTCTTATAACTGCGCGAAAAGCATGTATTCGTGCTTAATACAACGAAACAAGCTGTTTTAGACCGAAACGAGCTAAATCACAACACATCGGTTTTACAAGTCTCTCTAATACGCGTCAAAACTTTTTCTTCTAAAACTGCGCGAAAAGCATGTATTCGTGCTTAAAACAACGAAACAAGCTGTTCTAGACCGAAACGAGCTAAATCACAACACATCGGTTTTACAAGTCTCTAATACGCGTCAGAACTTTTCCTTCTATAACTGCGCGAAAAGCATGTATTCGTGCTTAAAACAACGAAACAAGCTGTTTTATACCAAAACGAGCCATATCTGAACAAATCGGTTTTACAAGTATCCACGTGATACGCGTCAAAACTTTTTCTCCCATAAATGCGCGAAAAGCATGTATTCGTGCTTAATACAACGAAACAAGCTGTGTTAGACCGAAACGAGCTAAATCACAACACATCGGTTTTACAAGTTTTCCTCTGATACGCGTCAAAACTTTTCCTTCTATAACTGCGCGAAAAGCATGTATTCGTGCTTAAAACAACGAAACAAGCTGTTTTAGACCGAAACGAGCTAAATCACAACACATCGGTTTTACAAGTCTCCCTAATACGCGTCAAAACGTTTTCTTCTATAACTGCGCGAAAAGCATGTATTCCTGCTTAAAACATCGAAACAAGTGGTTTTAGACCGAAACGAGCTAAATCACAGCAAATCGGTTTTACAAGTGTCCCTCTAATACGCGTCAAAACTTTTTCTTCTATAACTGCGCGAAAAGCATGTATTCGTCCTTAAAACAACAAAACAAGCTGTTTTATTCCAAAACGAGCTATATCTGAACACATCGGTTTTACAAGTATCCACGTTTTACGCGTCAACTTTTTCTCTTATAACTGCGCGAAAAGCATGTATTCGTGCTTAATCCAACGAAACAAGCTGTTTTATACCGAAACGAGCTAAATCACAACAAATCGGTTTTACAAGTTTTCCTCTGATACGCGTCAAAACTTTTTCTCTTATAACTGCGCGAAAAGCATGTTTTTGTGCTTAATACAACGAAACAAGCTGTTTTAGACCGAAACGAGCTAAATCACAACACATCGGTTTTACAAGTCTCCCTAATACGCGTCTAAACGTTTTCTTCTATAACTGCGCGAAAAGCATGTATTCGTGCCTAAAACAACGAAACAAGCTGTTTTAGACCAAAACGAGCTATATCTGAACACATCGGTTTTACAAGTATCCACGTGATACGCGTCAAAACGTTTTCTCTTATAATGCGCGAAAAGCATGTATTCATGCTTAATACAACGAAACAAGCTGTGTTAGACCGAAACGAGCTATATCTGAACACATCGGTTTTACAAGTATCCACGTGATACTCAAAACTTTTTCTCTTATAACTGCGCAAAAAGCATGTATTCGTGCTTAATACAACTAAACAAGCTGTTTTTTTACCAAAACGAGCTATATCTGCACACATCGGTTTTACAAGTATCCACGTGATACGAGTCAACTTTTTCTCTTATAACTGCGCGAAATGCATGTATTCGTGCTTAATACAACGAAACAAGCTGTTTTAGACCGAAACGAGCTAAATCACAACACATCGGTTTTACAAGTTTTCCTCTGAACGCGTCAAAACCTTTTCTCTTATAACTGCGCGAAAAGTATGTATTCGAGCTTAATCCAACGAAACAAGCTGTTTTAGACCGAAACGAGCTAAATCTGAACACATCGGTTTTCAAGTGTCCCTGTGACACGCGTCAAAACTTTTTCTCTCATAACTGCGTGAAAAGCATGTATTCTTGCTTAATACAACGAAACAACCTGTTTTAGACCTAAACGAGCTAAACCTGAACACATCGGTTTTACAAGTGCCCATGTGATACGCGTCAAAACTTTTTTCTCTTATAACTGCGCGAAAAGCATGTATTCCTGCTTAATCCAACGAAACAAGCTGTTTTAGACCGAAACGAGGTAAATCTGAACACATCGGTTTTACAAGTGTTCCTCTGATACGCGTAAAAACTTTTTCCCTTATAACTGCGCGAAAAGCATGTATTCGTGCTTAATACAACGAAACAAGCTGTTTTAGACCGAAACGAGCTAAATCACATCAGATCGGTTTTACAAGTTTTCCTCTGATACGCGTCAAAACTTTTTCTCTTATAACTGCGCGAAAAGCATGTATTCGTGCTTAATACAACGAAACAAGCTGTTTTAGACCGAAACGAGCTAAATCACAACACATCGGTTTTTTAAGTGTTCCTCTGATACGCGTCAAAACATTTTCTCTTATAACTGCGCGAAAAGCATGTATTCGTGCTTAATACAACGAAACAAGCTGTTTTAGACCGAAACAAGCTAAATCTGAACACATCGGTTTTACAAGTGTCCTTGTGACACGCGTCAAAACTTTTTCTCTTATAACTGCGCGAAAAGCATGTATTCGTGCGTAATACAACGAAACAAGCTGTTTTGGACTGAAACGAGCTAAATCACAACACATCGGTTTTACAAGTCTCTCTAATACGCGTCAAAACTTTTTCTTCCATAACTGCGCGAAAAGCATGTATTCGTGCTTAAAACAACGAAACAAGCTGTTTTAGACCGAAACGAGCTAAATCACAACACATCTGTTTTACAAGTATCCACGTGATACGCGTCAAAACTTTTTCTCTTATTAATGCGCGAAAAGCATGTATTCATGCTTAATACAGCGAAACAAGCTGTGTTAGACCGAAACGAGCTAAATCTGAACACATCGGTTTTACAAGTGTCCTTGTGACACGTGTCAAAACTTTTTTTTATAACGGCGCGAAAAGCATGTATTCGTGATTAATCCAACGAAAGAAGCTGTTTTAGACCGAAACGAGCTAAATCACAACACATCGGTTTTACAAGTTTTCCTCTGATACGCGTCAAAACTTTTTCTCTTATAACTGCGCGAAAAGCATGCATTCGTGCTTAATACAACGAAACAAGCTGTTTTAGACCGAAACGAGCTAAATCACAACACATCGGTTTTACAAGTCTCCCTAATACGCGTCAAAACGTTTTCTTCTATATCGGCGCGAAAAGCATGTATTCGTGCTTAAAACAACGAAAGAAGCTGTTTTAGACCAAAACGAGCTATATCTGTACACATCGGTTTTACAAGTATCCACGTGATACGCGTCAAAACTTTTTCTCTGATTAATGCGCGAAAAGCATGTATTCATGCTTAATACAACGAAACAAGCCGTGTTAGACCGAAACGAGCTATATCTGAACACATCGGTTTTACAAGTATCCACGTGATACTCAAAACGTTTTCTCTTATAACTGCAGAAAAAGCATGTATTCGTGCTTAATACAACTAAACAAGCTGTTTTAGTCCGAAACGAGCTAAATCACAACACATCGGTTTTACAAGTGTTCCTCTGATACGCGTCTAAACTTTTTCTTCTATAACTGCGCGAAAAGCATGTATTCGTCCTTAAAACAACAAAACAAGCTGTTTTATACCAAAACGAGCTATATCTGAACACATCGGTTTTACAAGTATCCACGTGATACGAGTCAACTTTTTCTCTTATAACTGCGCGAAAAGCATGTATTCGTGCTTAATACAACGAAACAAGCTGTTTTAGACCGAAACGAGCTAAATCACAACACATCGGTTTTACAAGTTTTCCTCTGAACGCGTCAAAACTTTTTCTCTTATAACTGCGCGAAAAGTATGTATTCGAGCTTAATCCAACGAAACAAGCTGTTTTAGACCGAAACGAGCTAAATCTGAACACATCGGTTTTACAAGTGTCCCTGTGACACGCGTCAAAACTTTTTCTCTCATAACTGCGTGAAAAGCATGTATTCTTGCTTAATACAACGAAACAAGCTGTTTTAGACCGAAACGATGTAAATCTGAACACATCGGTTTTACAAGTGCCCGTGTGATACGCGTCAAAACTTTTTTCTCTTATAACTGCGCGAAAAGCATGTATTCCTGCTTAATCCAACGAAACAAGCTGTTTTAGACCGAAACGAGGTAAAACTGAACACATCGGTTTTACAAGTGTTCCTCTGATGCGCGTAAAAACTTGTTCTCTTATAATTGCGCGAAAAGCATGTATTCGTGCTTAATACAACGAAACAAGCTGTTTTAGACCGAAACGAGCTAAATCACATCACATCGGTTTTACAAGTTTTCCTCTGATACGCGTCAAAACTTTTTCTCTTATAACTGCGCGAAAAGCATGTATTCGTGCTTAATACA